>NW_026848365.1:0-233530 GCF_030435595.1 Desarmillaria tabescens | reverse complement strand
CACTCTTCCCCTTGCTTAGCTTTTTATCGCGGTTATAGTGTACAAAAATTATCTGCGTACAGGTACTTCAGGAGATCACCTAAAACAGGTACCCATTTGACACACACCTAGTTGTCTCTCCATCTCCCAGTACTTTTATGCATCCTTATAGGTGTACCTGCATCTACTAGTACTTGTTGCTGTATGGGCGTTATACTGTACAAAAATTCTTTTGTTTTGTAGGGAGGACACCACTTCTTTTGATGGTTCCCATCACTACTTTCGATGCAGGCGCTTGTTCACCGTCAGGTGGTTTCCTAGGGTTAGGCTCACACAGCCACTTCCCCATTTGCTAACAATCAGCGACATGTGTCTCTCAATTTGCAACCACTCAGCGATCCGCCACTACTTCAAATTCGCAAGTACTTTACTTATCCCGATGGACACTACTACCCGACGACATACCCCTCTTGCGTTATCCGTGGCCGCGGGCACATCATTGTTTGCACATATTTCCAGCCCGCTCGCAAAAATCTTGAAAATTTCGTTCTTACCTCTCTGTTTTCCCTCCTCCCTCTATTGAAGCTCCTCCATTGATTTGCGTGCTATAATGCTGCGACATATTGCTATCGACCGCCTTGGCTCTTGCCGCAATGATCCCACCAAATGGAGCTCCTACTGCGGATTCGGCTTTGTTGCCACAGAGACCATCGATGGAGATTTCGACAATGTCCCGGTGTTGAGCGTTTGCGGGGTCTGCAAATGTCCCGCTGCATCTCATATCAAGGATGTACCGGTGAGCTGATAATTTAATCTGCTACTATGATCCTTCTCAATAGACTCTAGGATCATCTCAAGGCACCACCGAAGCTCTCTCCCGTCAATGTCGCCGTCTCTGGCTCTGATGCAACATCGGGGAATATCGAGGTATTTCGTGTTACTGAATTTTGAGTACGCCTATGATTGACATCAAACTTCAGCCGACTTTCAATAGCGCTAGGCCACAGATTGATGTCAACGTGACAAAGGATGCTATCTACAACTCTCGCTCATCCGTAGGAAACCCAGCCTTGCGGAGCCATCCCAACGACACTCCGACTCAGGACAGCGTTCAATCCGGCTCGACGTTTTCAACCATGGCAAAAAAACGTCATGAGGCGATGACCCGCGCCATGATGAACGACCCCACTATTGGCGGAGAGACATTCAATCCTGCCCAAAAGGCAAGGATATTCCCTTTTCTCCACTGTCCGGAATAATTAACTGTGAAACTGACATTTCCTTAGAGCCAGATTTCAGCAATCATCAGCAAGAACGGCAAAGATACGATGCCACCCAAGAAGCGGAAGAAGGCTGCAACTACTATCGAATCTGATTCGACATCTGGCACCAAGCAGTCGAAGAAGACGAAGGCTTCTTCCTCCCAGGACGACGACTCGCCCACAGTATTTATGATTGCCCTAGTCAGCGAGACGTCAGTTGTGTGGTCTGGGAAGTTTGAACGTGTCAGCACGCATGCGTCTGTTCTCATCAATTCATATCCTTGCATCCCAACTAACAAATATGCCAACTACAGATTTATTGCACTTCGTACTGCTCGCTTCGTGCGTGAGGTGCAAATTCCTAAGAAGGCGACAAGCTTTGTGGTGATCAGCCTGATCGAGGATGCATTCAAGGATCTTATTCGTCCTGGCCGCTGGTGTGTATTGCGTGGAGATTCTTCTGCTGAACGCAAAGGTCAGCGCACGATATTTAAGCCTACAATCCTGGTATCCAACAACCAACTTGATTACGAGACTCTCAAATTGTGCGTCGCCATGCTATTACTGGACCACACCTATACTGACAGCTGCCCCCAGTTCCGCTTACAACACCCAGCCTCGCGATGTGAAAAGTGGCGAATATCCGAACCTTGTTTGGATCGGACGTTCACGTAGAGAGCCTGATATTCCTGTTCCTTCTGTATTTGAGCCTGATGGCGACATCGATGATGATGTTTCGGGTCCTAGTGATAAGCATGCTCCCACTGATGATCCCAAAGCTGGGACGAACGGTTGCCAGAATATGAACTCCGTGACGGTACACATCAGAATCATTGTGTTGGGAACCTCTATATGCTGACCTGTTGGTTAGCAACCTCTGTTTTTTTCCGCCTGCGAGTGATTCCGAGGCTGCGTGGGATTGTTCCAGCCTACCGGATGTACCAAGTGAGGCGGCAGGGACATCCAATGTGAGTTTGACTGTGTTATAGCTTGTTCTGTAAATAACTGATATTGATTGTCATCCGTAGCTATCTAATAGCTTCCCCTTTGGTACTGCCGATCCAGATTTCAGTCACCTGGCATCGGATGGAACATGTCAAGTTCCTCCTTTCAAGTGCCTTTGGGAGCTTTTCTGACCCAACGCAGATGCGCCATGATACCATCTGTACTGGTCAATACGGTCTGGATGGCTTCTACTCCTCGGTTGTTGTTCCGGTGCTCGATGATATCGAATATGACACAGATGGATACTCCGACTTGTTGGCTATTCTCGCAAAGCTGTGTAAGGGACTGGCTCGTAAAGCGGGAAATACTATCAAGGTGCGTCATGGTCATCTACATTAATAAAAAATGACCATGCGCTTACGCATATAATCTTCAGTCGTATAAGCCACCATCGGAGGAGAAGCAAGATAAAGACAAGGTTAGACAAGCGAGCGGAGCAGGGAGGTCTCAAAGGCAGACACGGTCACCGAAGAAGGGTGCGACATTAAACTCGAAGTAATTTTTTCCTAGATGTTTCCGTACATAATTGAATAGATATCGCTTCTTAGGACTGGCTATTATCGACAGAAGAAGTCTAGTGAACATGGCCATGATTACGAAACTGACAGTCCTGATGGTACGTGCTATTTAACTGTTATGCAGTCTTACATCATGCCACTATGTTGCAGACATGACAAATACCGACTCACTTGAATCCGACTACTATACTAAAGTTAAGCCAAATCGACCAGATATCAAGTTTCGGCGCCAGGTTCGGCATCCAGAGAGAGTAGTGCCAGACCGTGAGTATTTATCATCCAGGAGGCGTTGTTTTCTCTTACAATTTTCATAGCAAAACCAACATTCACCTATGTCCCAGGCTCTTCAAGCGAAGACCAGTCCAAGTACAACTGGGACGACTTCGATGCAATCTCAGACAAGTATTCACGATTAGGTATATTATTCTCTTGTTAGTTCGCCCTGTCATTAACCCGTTATTTCAGGTAGAAAGCCGAAGAAGGACAGCACGAACACATTCTCATCGAGACACTGGGCGGCTGGTCCACCAGGCTCTGTCAAACCAAAACCCTCTGCACGATATCCAGGAAAGCGACCCTTCTCAGCTTCTTCTGGACGATCTAAGAAGTCATCTGGTTCGTTTCCCAAGGCGTCCTCGGAGAGCACCACCCCGAAGCCAGGATCATTGTCTAAACCAAGACCATCGCCTATCAGTGTCGCCAAGGTGCCACCCTCTCGAGTTCAAGAAGCGCAAGAACTTGCAAATACACACAAGGATCCCGACATCAAGTGGCCACATTTTCTCTCAGGATTACTTAATGATTTCGGCCACCCAGATCCCAACCGCAAACCATGACTGACAGATATTTTCAAGGACGGTATACAGCCAACCGCGCAATGGAAGAAAATTCACCTGGTATGTTCCTGAGTGCTCAGACCGTATACGTCTTCATTGCATCTTTCTAGGTTTATCATGTTGATAAAAACGGCACACAGTCAGAGGAATGGCAGCAAATCTGTTCGGTATTCACACCGGCACTGAACCTTTGGCGAGAACGGATAGAAGGTACTTATGTATGGCCCAAGGGGTATTAGGTCTTTTGTGCAGGATTATCCATATTATCCTAAATAGCATATTGCGTACGGAAAGTAGTACTACTGTGTTTTACAGTATATAATGCTGGTCTTATCGCAAAACATGATGTGTCGTGATACCGAATTTTGTATTGGCTTGGTAACTCTGAGTCTCAATGTCAAACTTGAAACTTGCTACATAACCGCCATGAGTGACAGCCAGGAGGGAGGAAGACATGATCCCGTCTATCAGTTCTTCACAGAGAGCCACAATATTACCTCTGAAGCTCAATTCATCATTGACTCGTTCCCCAATACGGATTCAGCAGCTGTGGAGCGTGTTGTTCACCAACTTATTGCGATACGTACAATCCTCCATTCTTTCCATGATCCTTATGGCGCAACATCTATCGAAGATATCGAAGAGCTTCTCACACTTGTGAACAACTTTTTGCTTCCTCTCGAGCATTTTCTCGCACATCCACCTCCTGCCCCATCTGCCTACCTTCCTCGCATTCACACTGGGCAGCCAGGCCAACCACGGTACGATATTGACCTCCAACGGGCTTGTCTGTTGCATAACCTCGGAAATAGCTGGGACGATATTGCTAAGGCAATGGGCGTCACTCGGGGAACAATATACAACCATCTGAAGCGTGCTGGCATACCATCTGAACGGCAGAGTTCACTGTAATCAGTGATGCTGAGCTGGATGATACCGTGGCTGAAATATCACTTGCACATCCCTTTATTGGGTCGGTGATCATTCTTGGACACTTAGAAGCAAAGGGTATTCATCTTCCACATGAAAGAGTTCAGGAAAGCCTCAGACGAGTGGATGTTATTGGTGTCCTTGTAAGGTATCGCTCTCTTTTCTGAAAAGCGATCAATGAGCTGAGCTGACACATTGGTCATAGGTGGGCTGGAATAATCAAATGTCGCGTCTACAAGGTTAGAGGTTCCAATGCACTTTGGCATCAGGATGGAAATGAAAAACTACGGCACTGGGGCTTTTGGGTTCATGGTTGTGTTGATGGGCACTCCCATCTGATCATATACCTCGAATTCTGCTCCAATAAAAGATCAGAGACTGTTCTCGACTGCTTTAGAAGAGCTATTGCAATATTTGGTTGGCCCAGTCGCATTCGAGGAGACTATGGAACAGAAAACAATGGCATTGAGATGGTGATGATTGAGCATTGGGGGAGAGAACATCGTGCATATCTTCGTGGAAGGTAAGGCAGACATTTCTCCCGTGATCCCAGACAAACTAAACAATAAACATTGACAGATCTACAAACAATGTTCGGATTGAGCGTCTCTGGCTAGATGTACGCAAGGATTCTCTGGAAACATTTCGTCAGATCTTTGACTACCTGGAGACTAATAATCTTTGGGATAAGGAGAATACTGTCCACTGTCTTTGCCTATTTCTGGTATTTCAACCGCGTATCCAGAGCCCTTTGAACAGGACCCGCGATGCATGGAACCATCACAAGATCAGGACAGCCAGCCATCGCACACCCATTGCAATGTACGAATTGAGCCGAGAACAAGCAATCCGGAGGGGTTACTGGATGGGGGATGTAGGCGACGATATTGAGACTGCCAATGACCCTTTTTACGGTGAAGAAGGCGCATTGGGTGGTAATTCCTTGATTCCACCACCAGAGGGTTTGGAAGAGGGAACGGAAACGCATTTGAATGAGGACCTGCATTTAGAGCTAGCGAAGGCACTTCTGGGAGAATTTGACTATGAGAGAGATGGTGGGAATTGGGAGATTGAGGTCTATTGTGAAGCGGTGATTAAGATGGAGAATGTGCTTTGGAGTAATGATATAGATATACCCATGCCATAAATCTGGGCAAATATTATATCCTCTCAAAAACATGCCAAATATATTATCACCCTTTCACACTGAGGTTCTACGTAGAATTCTGCGACCATGTCTCGATTTTGGGTCTGGCTTTGTACTGCAAGTCAACTGAAAGCGAAATTCCGAGGTTTGTAGAGTTCTTTTGTATTTTTATAAAACATTCTTGTCTATTCATTGATTATTATATATATTCTGAGGGTGTTACTGCATTGGCATAGACTTATATTATTCATACAAACTCGAGGCTTAGTGTGAATGTGCCATCAGCGGCCGGTTCGGCGTCTCGGCAATGCCCGTATGGGCGTAATAGCGTGCAAAAATTCACTTCGGCGCAAGTCGCGTTTTTCCGCTCGCAAGTTGGTTATAAGCCCCCAGGTTCGCTTATATCCTTCCGCAAGTTAGTAGTTTTTTCGCAAGTTTGCTATTGGATATAGCTTCAGAATAAGCAAGGCCTAGGCTGTAATATACAAATCTCCGTCCAGCCGTCCGGATACCCGACAATTGGTCACGAAAGATATGAACACTAACATTCTAGGAAGGAATACGGTACCTATGCTGTTCAGCAGGCCATGTCGTGAACCCTTGAACCCTCTGAAATGACGTTCTCAGTGCGCCCCACTGAGTTCGATCTATCGCTGTCTTGCAGAATTCCGAGCATTCAAATCTATAAGGGAGTACTGTCTAGACTGAGTCTGAGCGGCTTTGAATCCAAAGATCAAACACCCAAAGGAAATGTATCTGAATTCATCACTGAATAAGTGATGGAGAAGTAGGTAAAGATGAATAGAATGCTGGAGGAATTCGAGCCATTATAGCAATGGCAGAATGACGGGTGTCAAGCACCGAAATAAAATAATGTCAGATGGTTCAGTGGCCACCTCGTCCCGATCCGAACACGCGCCCCCAGATCTTATTCAGAGATCTATGGTAACAAATGACGCCGGTGTGTACATCACTATAGGAAAACACTTAACTTGCGGGAGGGACGCGAACTTGTGCACTTAAAAGTAACTTGCGACTGGAAAAAATTTAACTTGCATTCGTCGGATTTTTTGCACGCTATTACGCCCATATGCCCGGATCTTTGCGGACCCAACACGGACGTTCTCAAAAAGTACTTGCGAACAGCTTCTTACAGTACAGCGACAAGTACTAGTAAATGCAGTTACACCTATAAGGATGCATAAAAGTGCCGGGAGATGGAGAAACAACTAGGTGTGTGTCAAACAGGTACCTGTTTTAGCTGATCTCCTGTAGTACCTGTATGCAGATAATTTTTGTACACTATAACCACGATATTGCTGTACTGTAACAAGCTGTTCGCAAGTACTTTTTGAGAACATCCGTGTTGGGTCCGCAAAGATCTGGGCATTGCCGAGACGTCGAACCTGCCGCTCATGGCACATTCACACCAAGCCTTGAGCTTGTATGGATAATATAAGTCCATGCCAATGCAGTAGCACCCTCGGAATATATATAATAATCAATGACTATACAAGAATGTTGTAGCAAAATAGAAAAGAACTTTACAAAACTCGGAATTTCGCTTCCAGTCAACTTCCAGTACAAAGCCAGACCCAAAATCTCGGACGTGTGGTCGCGGAAATGCAAGGCGAAACGTCAATTGTGAGTAAGCAGCAGATGTTTAATTAAAGACGTCCTTAGGAACGAGATTTGCGCACACAAATCAATGGAGCTTCAAAAGAGGAGGGAAAGCGGAGAGGTAAGAACGAAAATTTCAAGATTTTTGCGAGTGGGCTGGAAATATGTGCAAACAATGATGTGCCCGCAGCCACGGATAATGCAAGCGGCGAGGGGTTTGTCGTTGGGTGATAGTGTCCATCGGGATCTGTAAACATACTTGTGAACTTGAAGTAGTGGCGGATCGCTAAGTGGTTGCAAATTGAGACACATGTATCGCTCAAACGGGAAGTGGCTGTGTGAGCCTAACCCTAGGAATCCCTGATGGTGAACAAGCACCAGCACCGAAAGTAGTGCTGGGAACCATCAAAAGTAGTGGTGTCCTCCCTACTGAACAAAAGAATTTTTGTACAGTATAACGCCCATAGCTTTTATTACCTGATTTTGGCATATCCGTCCGTGTTCGAATATGCTCCTTATTTCAAAATCTTCTGTTCATTCTCAGGGGAGCTGGATAGAACGATGACAACAGGAAAATTCAGCAGTGCACGCTTACCTAGTACCGACTTTTTCACCCCGACGAAAAAATGGTGTCATTTTTTCCCAATCGGTTACATACTAGATACTGTGGTTACATTCGGCTACTAGTACTTGAATGCAAGAGAATGTTCTGTGTGGTAGTAGAGTGAAAACAACGGAGTTTCTTTCTTCCGAGCCAATCCAGCCTCCTGCTCTTACTATATGTAGCCCTTCATCCAATTTTATTTGTTTCGCTTCCACCCACCTTCATGGAAGAGATTTCATCTTCCAGCGTCAAATGACTCCGAGTTCAATTTCTTATCAATTTCACATCGACGGCCCAAACATTTTTTTCCGGAGTACTACCATCTCTGAGGGCTTCATGCTTCTATTTTTCCTCAAGGGAACGTCCGATGATATTTTGGACAAAAAAGTCTTCGACGAGTCCCCTTTATGGTCAATCCTTAAAAGCGTGCTAGAGATAACAAGACGGCAACACAGGGAGCCGCATAAAATATCTCCCACCTCCTAATCCCATCGAGAGGAACAATTCAACTCAATGATGCACTTCATATGGAGCTGTCAAAACTGGCGCGTCGTTCAAGTGTCCTCGAGATAAGACATCGTGCGACATTCAGTAAGGAAGGAATCATGAGCCTCATCCTCTCTTCCTCCATTGGTTAGACCTAGAATTCCCATGACGATAAATTATCTGCTCCGTGATTTTCAGACACGCGTTCATCAGAATTCATTGTCCAATCCATGTGGCCCAGAGTGATAAGCCTGGGTAAGATGTCGACATGTCGAGAAAGCCATTCGGAAAACGTATGAATTACTCAATCCTAGGGATAGAAAGGACTGATTGCGTGTAAGTGACGATACGCGTCGGTTTGTTCCTCGTCGACGGACTAAGGAAGGAGTTGACGGAATGGATAATAATACGGACGCAATTGCGCCGATCAGCTCTTCATATGCCCAGTAGTAGCTGCATTCCGCTGAGGTTAAGCATTTTGACGCGAAGCTCATGCGGTAGACTAGACTTACTGTAGATCCGAGGACACACACCACGGTCATAATCAAAACAGATCTTTCCATGGCTTATCCAGATAGTAGATTTAGTAGGATAATACCACCCCAGTTTTCTAGATTCGTACTGCATCTTTAAGATGGATCCATGAACCGGTTCATTCATGCCAAGCCTTCAGAATACCATGTCGCCATTGTATCACAAGACGGTCGAAGAAGTCTTCAATCAGAAACGACCCGGAGTCAACAGTGCCTGGGATTGAATCCGGCTGATGAACAGTCCATCTGAATTGGCGACTCCCGAGTTTTTAGGGAGAACAGAGAACCGTCATAATTGAATTCGCATCTATAGAAGACAATTTTACGGAATAGAAGGTACAGAGTCTCCGATGTTTGGAGAGCCCGAACGAGAACATCTTCGACCCGAGAAACGTATCTGTAAAGCGGAATACCAGCCCATTCAAGTGAACTGGCTCAAGAACTTCGAAAACGAGTTTGCGATTGCGGCCATTATGCATATCTCGTTACTTACACAAGGACGTCTTCCTCATCCTGTGTGGGAATAATTTCTTGGATTTCGTTCTATTCCCTCGAATTACGTCCGGGTCTGTTTGAGTCACATGAAGTTAGATTCTATTAGATGTCCGACACCGTTATCCAAACAGGAATATACAAATTCAACACCCTACGTCCTCCAATTCGCCGAGACGGGTACGCTCATTGGGTCGACCTGAAATATCACCTAAATTTCCACCAGATAGATTGGCGGAAGCATTAGCCGGCCGCTCGACGTTTCTATGAAGCATCTTCACAGTGGCCTCGGACGCGATTCGGTGAGCTAACCGCGCCGAGCGAAATCAATATAATTGACACTCCTCGGATAAAGACCGACCAACCTTCAAGACTCTCCGCAATTCTCATCTTTAGCTCCTCCTCAAGATCCCCGTCCGTGGTGTTCTTGGCATCCTCGGGCGACATGTGTTGGGGTGGCACGAAAGTGGAAGTATTAGCGGCCTGTGTTTCGGAGCTCGTTCCTCCAGGTTGCAGTACTGGAGTGGCAGTCGTTGTAGCAGTCATAGCACTAGAGTCGGTCATGGTATCCAGTATAGGATCAGAAGGGTGGAGAATGTCGACGATTATATAGTTACTGTGAACGGTCTTCGAACAAAGTAAAGGCCAAGAAGAAGGACAAGAATGGTGAGTCGCGTCAGTGGCGTCAATACAATGACCGCGCAACAAAGAAACAACGTACAGAATTAGGAATGTCCTTTGTGAGATCGAACATTGTATCAAAGACCAATCAAAAGCACTGGTGGTCTGTTGAAAGCGATAGCGTATCAGGCTACGTGAGAATCATTGTCTCCTCCAAGTGGCCTGGTGAAAGTAGTGATAGAGAAACGTGCGACAAAGACAAACTGGCAGAAGGCGCACAGAGGAATATGATAGATGAGACGGATTACATCCTCCGGGGGATCCTCCTCGGTTCGATATTCAGAAACAAGGTTGAAGAAAAATCTGGTAACAGGAAAGACACCATCGTGAATCTGAACATAGCTCGGTCGCTGCTGAGGATTTGTTACCGACAGGTAAGGCGACTTAGCGATCGATAAGGAATGAACCGACACCTGGGAATACAAGGGAGTTTCCCATTTTACCAGAATACGCGAACCAAGAGACATGTCTAACGTGTAATGTGCGAGAAACGATGGTTCACCTCGTCAACTTTGTCATCCTCATAAGGGCAAATACATGGGAACGTCCGGCGGAGGAATTGCGGTAGAAAAAACAAGAGTCATGGCCTGGCGAGTCGGCCGGTAAGATATTGATGTGTAGAAAACCGACCTTTAGTGGGTTGGTATGCTTTCTAGTTGGAGAAATGAGTATGTCCGATATTCCGGTGGTATGAAAAAAATGCAATTATTTCGTGAGTCTACATCCGCTGCAATAGTGTGAGTGATATGCTGTCCTTCAAAAACAATAATACCTGTAAGCTTCCTATCCACCCCGTAACGCATTTGAAGATAATGAATAAGAGATTTCCTGCCCTCTATTGCTCTATCTTTGCTGCAAGCATCTCCCTCTTAATCCCAATTTCCTCCCTGAGCATCGAGATACGGCTATCCAACCTTGACGACAAATCTGTAGAATTCGGCGCCAAAGCCATAGCTTTGTCCAGCTTTGCCTCGGCACCCTCTAGAACTTCCTCCCATCCATCACCTTCCTTCCCTCCCGCCTCCTTCTCTTTCAAATCAACAACTGCTAATTCAAACATCGCCAGACCACTGATCCAGGTGCTGACGCGGATATCTCCATGCTTGCCAATCGCGTCCTGGAAGAACGCTCGGGAAGACTGAAAGTCCTCTGTCACCCGGTGAACGATGCCGAGTAGCAGCGACCGCAATGCGAGCTCATCAGGCGTATCCAGGTCTAGTGGTACACCGGCAGGGGGAAGAGGTAAGTCGAGAGTTTCCATGAATGCACTCCGTAAGCTGGATCGCGGCGTAAGCGATGCCCAATCTCGAATATGAGCCTTAGCGACCGATTTCGAGATGCGCTCGTGTGTGTTCCAGACTATACGGATGTCAGCTTCATTTGAAGGGTCATCAACAATTTCTTACATATCGCCATCTCTAGATATCAGTCAGAGAGACGCCTAGGCTCAATTAAGAACGAACGTACCTTCGGCCGGACTGATCTTCATGCACTGCACAAGTTTCTTCTCGTCTCCGCCCCGTCGTTTCTGTTTTTCCTTGTAGAACTCGACTGTAGATAATCATGAGCCAAGGTCCTGATACCCAAAGGATGATGATACCAACTCTTCTTCTTGATCAAGACCTCCATCGGCAAATCTTTTCCGCCCATCTTTCGCTTATCAATCATCCCAGGAATGGCGTCGAATAATTCTTGTGCCTTGTCTAGGTCACCGATAGTGATGTAGCAACCTACGATAAAGGGTATCAGGACAAGAATACCAGACAGGAAAAATCTCACCGGTAGCAATGAAATAGTAGGTGGCAGGGCTCCAGTTGTTCAGCTCTGTCAACCGTATGAATTCAATGGCGGCTTCCTCATATCTTCTCTCGGCCAGCAACGTCCAGGCCAGCTCGAACACAAGCAGCGTATCGGCCTGCTTAAACGACGCCTCTCTGTCAGGCTTCAACCCATCTCTCAGAACTGCAATAGCCCCTGGAGCATCGTATGACATACGCTTTATTTTGGCCTTTGAAGAACATGTCAGCAGGAAAAGTAGGCTTCGATAATATGCAGACCTGGTTCAATATCCACAACGAGCCGGCCGGATAGCGTTCGCTAACACTGGCTACCATTGCACCGTATTGCTTGAGAATGTGCGCCTCATCTGCCTGATAGCCGGAAAGAAGGAGAACGACACCGTGATATGTCATTAGCACCAGGGCAGCAAAAACAGAATGCACGTCAGTTTTAGCGGCAGAGACCGCAAGAGCTTGTAAAGCGAGCTTGCGATCATGCTTGAAACCAAAGAAACCGACGACACCCCTGAAAAGGGTGAGTAGGTGACGTGAAAAGCAGAAGCAGACTGACTGTATACGTTTAGGCAGCAGAGAGAAGACGAGGTTAAATAATCCAAAGCCGAAAGCCGTCCCGGAGATGATAAGCTCTTCAACGGGACCTTCAGGAATGATAGGTTGCGGCACCGCCAGTGTGGAACCGCCAGACCATTTGCTGAAAAAACTTGTCTTAGTAGCGTTGGTGGAGACGGAACGGATACTGGGATTGGAAGGCTTTCGGGATACGGATGGTGACGCGGCCGGCGTTCGATACCCATCTAGACCATTGGGGAACACGGTCTTGAATAATCTGCGAAGAAGTCGTGAGATTAGAATTATATATCGAAATTGGGGCCTACTTGGTAAATTTGGAATGGGCGCTAAAACTTGAGAATTAGCGGCTTGGCTTCGGACAGAAGGGATTTGCTTGCCTATTAAGAGAATATCTATAATATGATGAGAACACAAACAAGAGGAGAGATGACGGTATTACATGCATTGAAGATATCCCATATACGATTCGCTGCATGCAGGCCGGTCAACAGTCACCAAATTATCACACAATCCGGTACACGTACCCGAGCGCATGCGTTATCCCCAACAGAACGACAGAATCAACATTCACTATCTCCCACTCAATTCCGGGGGGTAGCCGCGCGTTGGTCCTGCTTTTGACAGCCTTCATTTGCTTTCTGGATCCAGCCTCGGACTGGGCCAGCGACTTTGCGGCTTCTTCCATCTTTGCCGACTGAGAAGAGATGAATTTGTCAAAATCTTGCTGACACGTTGATACATACCTCCATTCCCATGGCGGCCTCCAAAAACACGCAAACGCCAGCGCCCAGGGAATGAAACGGCGAATCGTCGTTTGTGAACTCCGTTTGGGCATCAGCAATGGCATTCGAGAAGAGGAAATCAAAGCCCTTGCTGGCTGAGCGCAGCTGCTCCGTCGTCCTGTCGGGTGAGGACATGGTGGTTAGGAACAGAGAGGGGCAATAATGCACGAAATTTAGTGGCCGATGACGTACTCCAGCCGGCGGCAATGCCGATTTCAATTTGGTGTCAAAATTGTCCCGAAACGGATTACCCTTGCATTCCGGCAGAGCCCGGCATACATCAGGCAAGAATGTAAATTGAATGTAAAAATAACTTCGATCTGAGTGTTTCGTAATACGCAGTGATCTCCAGGGCTATGACATGTGATATATGAAGCTATCCGTAAGAATTTCGTGAAATATGTTAGTTATTCTTCAATTTAGGTTACGCGCGCGCCCCCGTCGGGGTTGAGAAGGAGAAATTATATCTACAGTTATTTACCGGTCATTGGAACGCCGAAAAATATTTTTTATCTCATCTACCACACATCGTCTTTTTCCTCAAATAAAGTAGCCACAAAATTTTTAATATTCCTCAGTGATGTCTATACAAAGTATGAAGTGGATCAAATCATCTATTATTGAGATATTCGTAATTTACGGTGTGTCATTGACTGGTAAATGACCACGTGGCAAACCCCTGCCAAATTTGTGTCACTGTTCGATTTTTCACGGGGTCAGCAGTAGCACTAAAATCCCCCCAAAATCACTAAAAATCCATAACATCTATGTCTCCAATTATACAACAGTTTCAGGCAGCGGAATTGGCGAGAAGGAGGCTAAATCAACTGTTTCAGTGACTGATGGTGTTGCAATGACCTGTCAATAACTGTATTACGGGTAAAACATTAAGGGATCTGAATAAATACTCGCTATCCTATACAAGTAGCTAATGATAACAGTACGACGATGTAAGACGAGCATAAAATGCACAGCCATACTCAATATTTCTTTCACCTGCTGAATTCTCATTTTCTCGTCCTGCTGGAACTTCCGGGTCGTGAAGATGGGCCTGCCTCCCCAATCGCGGGCGAGTCAGACAACTCAGCCTCCGCGTCATCGTCGCAAGGACCAAAACCATCGTCGCAAGAGTCCCAGACATCCTCGAAAGAGTCCGAGTAGTCATCGAACACCTCGTTCACTTCCTCTTCCTTGGATTCCTCCCCGGACCGTATAGGTGGCTTCATTCCAAACTTGATATACGCGCGCCGCGATGCTCTGGTCCTGATAATGGTCTTGAATTGCTTGTGCGTTAGTCCAACCTTAGTCTGAAGATCGCGTTCTTGACTGAGGTAGTGTAGGTACGTGGCATGCAATGCTTGGAAGACTCCAGAACCGTTGTCGATGTGATCCATGCGAAAGCCATTTGCCTCTGGGTAAAGGTGCTTGAACACTGTCTGTCCTCCCGTGCGAAACAACGGATTAAGTTCTTCCGGTTTATTCAAGAGCCTGCATAGTAAAAGAAGTACGTTATGAGAAAATATGGAGGATGAAAATGACGTGAGACCTACGCGTAGGTGCAATTCGCACATACATCCCATCGGCCCTCTTTAATCACGATAGGATCCCCACAGGTTTCGCATTTAAGCTCCTACGGGAAAACGTCAGCAAAGGTGAAAACAGAGTCTCAATAGAGGACGTACACCGCATAATCGTTCCTTTGTAGCCTTCTGACTGGCAGCCTTTGATTTAGCCTTTGACTCAGCCTTCGCCTTCGCCCTTGACTTCGCCTTCGACTTTTCCTTTGACTTTCTTGATCGACGCGTAGCAGGAGCTTCGATGTCGAGGACGTCCATCGGAATAAGACCTTCGGGTAGAGCTGGAGGCAACAATGGCACCGACGCGGTAGGTTGGCTATCACAGTCGCTAGCTCCCAAAACTGATGGCGGAAGCATCAACTTGGACGTCGACTGCGATGGATGGGAGATGCCTTCTTTCGAGTCGTCTTCGTCTTCACCAGGAATAGAAGAGAAACTCGTGCGGAAGGACTGATATAAGTTTGGCCATAGAGCGGGGTCAAATGGCTGATACGACTGCCGATTCTGCTGGTCCAATAGCAGAGGATCAACGACGCTGTAGGGTGGAGGTATATGGGCCTGATCCAAGAAATCCATGACAGAAGACGAGGAGATAAAATGGAAAGAAAGTAAAGATAACGAAAGAATAGAACAAGAAAGCTGAGAAGCGAACGTGGGGAAGCAATGTCATGGGAGAGTATTCATGTTGAGCGGTTTATATAGACGTTCTGCTAGGTGGCAACCACCCACGCTTCCAGAACGCGCCATCGAGACTATTTGAGATATTTTTGATCATTAGTGAGGGAACAAAACGACCAAACACTTCGTAGAGAACAAAGGCACGAAGCATGATATCATTGTCTTCGTGGAACCCACACTTTATTGTTTCAGTAAATGCCACCCGGAGTAGGCTAACGAAGACTTACTTACGAGATTTTAGCAACTTGAAATAGATTGCATCCAAGTATTTTCTAAGAGAAGGTCTGCCTTTAGGAATTCAGTACCGGCGGACTGATGCCGGAAAATGGATTTCAAAGCATAGGATGAATGATATTGGATATCAGTGTTTCCCCAGAGCCTACTTGATACATAGATATTGTATTGATCTGTTGAAAAGGTCATTATCATGAAGAGATCGTCGGTTCGTAGAAAGATTTACACCTTGGTCTTTCCTCGTTGTTCACTGTTCAGAGATTAAGCACTTTCTACGTCGACTTTACATATTGTACCGTCATCTGCTACGAGTTTGAACTTTACTGCAGGAGAGACGTGAGAACCACAGTAGAAGCAGCGGTCAAGAAACATAAGTTTTGACGCACATATTTGAAAAGGTTGCGTCTTATCTCTCCGCATACTAGTAAAGTACACAGTCCCCGAACCTAACCAAAGTGGATGAGATGAGATGAAGCATTCCTCTCCGGCATCGTACCGTTATTTCCTTCAACCCTAAAGCTAAGATCAACGTATCCCTGGGGAATATCAACCTAGACGCCGGAAGTAAATCCGCTCAACCAATGTCCTGCAAACGAAGTCCCCGACACACCGAACCATAAATCCTAGAATGTCCGTTGAGCCACCACTGGGTTTCAGCGACAATCCCATCACCGAGAAGCATCTTCACCCAGTGATCATTTCGAAGCAAATGTATAAGTTCCTGTACAATCGAGCTGGAAATTTTCTCCTTATTCGTGATATATGTCCAGAACAGCGTCCATGCAGATACACCAGCGATAGTACACGCGATGGCAATCGACCAGCGTTTCTGCATCGACCTGTCATCACCATGAAAGAGCGCGCATGAAAAATAAACCCCCACCTTGACCAGCGGCACTCCTCTTTCTATTTCTGGAGATTCCCTCTCCCTGAGGATATAACGTCGTGGACGCGCTGTATCGGAAAACGTCGTGACACGGGGCGGTTGCCTCAGAGACGGTGGAGGGGCAGGTATTTGGCGTCCAAATGTCCTGCTTAAATGGATCCGCCATCGCAGTTGTCGAGCATGTTTGCCTAGATGCATCTCAGCAATAAAAACGAATAGAGGAAGGGATCTAGCCGGAATATCCGGCACGGTTCGTATCTGGCGTTCGGTTCCGATCCGAAAATATCCGTGACAGCATGTGGGTCCATATGGGTGCATCGCTCCTAAGCAGAGGAATTGCTGCGCAATTGCTAATCCGGTACAGGCGCTGCTCACAATTATATGTAAACAGAAGGAATTGAAAATCTGGGATTTGGTTGCTCCGATCAGCAGCTGACCAAAGCTTTTTAAAGTCAGCGCCCTTTCGTTGAACTTGGGGTCAACTTGAGGCAGATAATTTGCTGTACATTCTTCGATACATACATGTGCAGTGAAGTGAATTTCATATACAGTGGACTGTTCCCGGTAATTGAATCCAACAGCACCAATTAATCCAGCTAGTCTGAGTTTTAATATCTGTAACACTCATTTCGGTCGAAATGACCGGGGGCAAATATAGGCGTTGAATTAAGGCGTTTGTGGGTCCAGGTTCACCATCAAAAGCACCGCGCACGAGAATAGGTTGCTGAAATGCATCATAAACCATGGATCTCTCCCGCATTGCTTCCACTTTCTTTGGGAGGTATATTTGTATATTCAATCAAAGTCCAACGCTCTCCTCCCTCTCTGCCTCCGAGGATAAACGCAAAGATATTAATTGCGACAGATGAGGCCGCTACGGCAACTCGGACAGCTCCACTTGTACTCGAACAGAGACAGGAAAACCCAGATTTACCGAAAGATATCCAGGCCGCGGCTCGCGAAATAACCCACATTGTTTGTCCGCGATTGCTTGAGTTGAAGAGCAGAATGGACACCCGTTAAGCAGTCCCGTGGGATCACGGATCCATATTACCTTTGAAAGATTCCAGGCGTGCTGTAAAACACGAGGCCTAGGCCCTATGAAGGGACTCTTGCGTTTTGAATTTAGACGAGAAGCCCGGCGGTGGAACCAGATTACCAGACAATCTGAAGGGTCCATCATTCGCTGAGTGTTAATCTGAGTGGATCCACTTCTAAGATCATCGGAGCTCTAAAACTGACAGCATGGTGTCACGATGCGGAAGAATATTTATCAAGAGTGCGCTGAGTGAAAACATATTCGGTTTTATTGACAGAGGACCGAAGATATACCGAGCGTAGACATCATTGCACTAAGGATTCAAAGACTATCACAAGAAAGCAAGTCCAAAATCAAGGGAAGAGCTTCAGAAATCCGGAAAGATCATATATCCCGGGCGCTCATTGGTACGCTTCTGCTTGCGCGTTATACATCTGAGCATACTCTCCTTCAATAGCCATTAGCTCGGCGTGAGTTCCACGCTCTACGATCTTTCCTTCATTCAAGCACCTACGACACATGACATCAACTTCCCGCTATCATTCAGGATCACATCGATTGAATACTCACAAAACCTGATCAGCACGCTTGACGAGATGTGCGAACCTGTGTGTGACAAAGATCTTCGTCATGCCTTTACCTTGCTCCAAGAAACCATTCAATAAATCACGTTCAGCAACAGGATCCATTGCCGAAGTTGCTTCGTCAGCTATTAGGAGTTTAATTCCTCCGTTCAATAGCTTCATACACGCGCGGGAACTGAAACGTTTTCATCAAAACACAAGGGAGGCAATATCGGAAGGAAACGTACGCAAGAATTCGTTGAGTCTCGCCTCCTGACAGCTTCGTAGGCGTCCGCGGGGGATGTTCCTGTTTCTGTACTTGTATCGTTGCCGTCGAGGGAAACCTGTGTCCACAGCCAGAGACAGAGACGTCAAATGAGCGTTCAAATGCGTCGTTACTGGGAGTGTAAAGGGAATCAAAGCCGTTCTTCTGTTCATGGATAATCGCAGACGATCCACCCATAGTAGCTGCTTTTTCAAGTATCTGGATAGGATGATTTCCCTGGATAACCGAGGTAGAGTTACCGAGAGCCATGAGAAAGTTATCGCCATAGGATAGTGGATAAAGAACGTCTCCCTGCGAGAGAACAGTGATAGACGATCGGAGAGAAGCCAGCCCATAATCTTGTAACGGTCTCCCATCAATGAGTATCTCCCCAGAAGTAGGATCTCTCAAACGAGACAACAGGTTCAAGAGGCTAGACTTTCCACTGCCGTTGATGCCGACAATAACAATAAGCTGTCCGGGAGAAATATCGAACGATACGTCCTTGAGGGCTAGCTTATTGCCAGGGTATATAAACGAAACATTCCTGGACATTGACGTGACTAATATTCAGAAATGATAGCGGCATTTTACTCACCGGAAAGAGATGCTCATCCCTTCGCTGGAAGGCTTCTCACTACCAGGATACTCGCAATTTCCAGTAGCCATAGTCGAAGTGATATGCAGATCTCGGTAGCATAACTTCGCTTCCTGAAGTAAAGCAACGAAGGAACTGGAATAGCATAGTACCATCAAATCGGAACTCTTCCTCAGGTTACTGAAAGCTGCCTGAAGAAGCATGCCTGCAGACAATAGAGATGGCGTCAGAGGAGTCCAGAATAACACAGCGGAACATAATGCCTATGAAATGATTCACTTCAGTAATTCTTTCGGTAAGATCACAAATGAGCACACCGGAAAGCCGTCAACAAGAATTATGCTAGCAAGATCCCAGTACCATGGAGGGGGAACGCTTATCGAGGCGAAGTCTGCCTCACTGTATTTCTGTATACCCAAAGATTCGATTTCTTTCTTGTATTCTATTAAAGTATCAATCATTTAGAACAAGGAGGATTATGATGCGACAGTTACCTTGGTATATGTAGCCTTCTGGTACGGTCTTCACCATGGAGTCGCGATAGACCCAAGGATTGAATATCATTTGATGGAGCCCTATCAAACGATCGTAGTGGGGATTCTTCGTCCAGTATACATATCCTGGAACGAAGATACAATGAGTTCCACCGTGATTATCGAGGAAAGTTTATTTACCCGCGCCTCCAAAACCGTTGATGGGCTTGAGCAAAAGGAAAGTCAGAACGCAAGAACCGAGCGTCGTGATTAATACCACGGGCAAGGACTCATCCAGGAGGATAATGAAAACTACGACTTGAAGGATAACGCTTATGATAGCACGTAGTCGAAGAATAATGGCCTTCAGGGTTGCCCACGCCTGGCAGTACGCTTGGTGAAACTCGCCGGGGTTGGGAAAGCTATTACCACCTAGGAATCATGAGAAAGGATGTCTGTACTTGGTCCGAGAGCGAATCATACCAGTTGCAGTATTCAGATCTAGAGCCAAGCTCGCTGGTAACATAATAAGAATTAAGATAACATATAACACAGCGAACCGATGACTGACTTTTAGCGAACTGAGGATAAAGAAGCAACTTGGTCGCCGAGTCCAGTGCACGATCATTCCCTGTGCTGTGAATTTATCAATACAAAGAGTTATGTTCAACAGCTAGGACCTACATGAGACGCGCAGCTACGACCGACACTGAGGCGGACGCCAACCAATACAGCACAGGATTTTTAAAGTCTTCCATCATTGTATCTGAGTTGGAAAACCCGGAGGTCATCCACATCTCAATCTACGTAGCTGTATGAGCCACAGAGGAAATTATGGATAGTTGGCATCTTACGGTGTGGAGTCCCACTTTGACGAGGCAAATCGCCACAGCCGGAGAGAGGCTCAACCATAGATTCGCGGTGATGTAGAGCAGGAACGTCGTCGGCGCGATGGAGTAGACATCGTTGAAGAGGCGAAGAGCAAAAACGCCGTGTTCTGAGATGCTGTATACCACCGATATGATAGCGTCGTGAGAGGGTAAGAACCCCTCTTTCTCGTACGCAATCTCGAAGATACCCAGTCGCTCTCGTTGGGTAGGACCTTGGGTATCGTCGTTCGGCGTGCAGATGGTAGTCTTGGAGGAGAAAATTGAGTTATCGGTCATTGTTGAGGTGAGCGATCGAGGAAAGTTCTGGGTAGTTGGTTGGAATCCTTTCTGTATTTATGCGATACGTTTCGGCTCTGGCTATCCTTAAGTGGATGAGTCAGTAAATCAGAGCCATCTTGTTTACCTGATTCGGGACATGAATTGTCATAGTAAACATCGGTCGTGTTGCAGGTACAACACGCGTTTTGGCCACACTCATTTCAAGAATCATTGAGATCGAGCGGAGGTTAAAATTCCACGCCCACAGAGAGAACAGAAGTGAATGAGATGGTGGGGATCACTTTGTTTGTTTTTAATGATAATAAAACAAGAAGATTAGTGTATCCAAGCCGACAATTATGGCGGTGCGGGTGGGAAGTCGAGTCAAGAGACGACGTAATCCATTCCTGTCTGTGGATTTGTTGCTTCTCCAGGATGACACATGAGTGACAAGAAGCAAGGACACAATCTCATGGACTAGTAACCTCGCGATGTTCGATGCCGTAATAGTGGCTTGTTAAGGACGTACTTCACAGTCTTCGACAGGGATCTATCGTGAAACAGCTTTACGCAGGCGCTGTACCCACACATGTGGTGTGCAAGAGCTTGTCGCAAGTTACACCCTAGTGATGCTATATGCCACACCCCACGAATGCAGATCTTCGATCGTATTTGCGAGAAACCGTGGCAATAAGAAGCTCTTGTAGCGATTACGACGGATAAAGATGCTGTATGCGGAGTCAGAATGTTACCTCAACAGCGGTTCAGTGGGAATTTTTACCATAATTTGATGGCGCTGTAAGATGCGCCTCGGTGGCGGTAATCAATCATTCCAGGGAAAAGAAACAAAGGAGAAGGGTATGGGCGCTAATCATAATCAGGTACAGTCCAATGATCCATGTTTCTAGCCCCGCAACAGGGTGACCTGACCGTTTTCTGAGTTTGGTAAAAAGGTCCCAGTACCGACGATGTTCATTTCCGTAATTCTGATCCTTCAAGGTGGCCGCTGCGAGCCAAAATCATGGCACGCTGCATAGCTCTTGGAATACAGGTCATGTAAACCGTCGCCATGCCACCATGTGCGTGACGCAATGTTCTCCCTCGGCGCGAAAAGCAAGCGGAGAGGCGTAATCACATACTAGTATCAGGCGTTGGAGGTCTGTTGACACGCCATAATTAGCAACGAGATTTTTTACGACCGTGGTCTATGTCCGCGGGTCAGAGGGCGACCCTATGGCTGTGGTTGGTGCGCAAGGTATGTCCAGAGTGTTTTGTTGTACTCTTTTAGGAAACGATTATTTCAGGATTTAAATAAAACAAATGGGTATGTTTGGGGAATACCTTCGGAAAACCCAGTTAATAGACTTCATGATTGCCTCATGATCTATTGAGAGCGGAAATACCCCGGTAGGTGCACAACAGAAATCACGCCGCAATCGATTTCGGAGCTTAAATGAAGAGATGAAGTGCATGGTTGTGAAGAGCCAAACAATGAACTGAAATCAGACCTCAATCAGACATGACACAAAACGGAGGCACATACTTCCTCGACATAGATGAAACCCACCTCGTGTAACAACCCCAGTGCTGCGGGAGCAATGAGAACTGATTTCAATCTCCAGTAAGTCTGGATTGGCACAGGGATACGAAAGAACTTCCGTCGCAGCTAAATGGGGTAGGTTAGTGTAGGGATACCTTGAGGGCGCGCCCGGTTACCGAGGCCAAAGTGCCTGACCTGATCGATGGGTGCGCTACAGCTGAATAATAATTTCTGAAAGACACTGAGAATGTATTCTCGCATAAAGCAAAAGAAAGGAATAGGAACTTTTGCCAAAAAGAAGTAAGATAACGATAAAGGGAAGGATGGCTGGAAGGATCAAGCCGACTTCGGCAATTGCCGGACCGCCTTCGCTCCGCGCCATCGCGTAGGAATCCTTTTTCCATCTACGCATTCCTTGTATTCCTTTCGCCTCTCCTCTCCATGCTTTCTTTGTTACGGAGTAGGCAGCAGTCAAGAAATACCACCTCTCTGTTACAAGTAATGGCCCGTACGCGCATGTCGAGCTCTGTCTCGGAACAACGCCCACCTAAAAGGGCCCGAAAAACAAAGATCAACGATGAAAAACTGCAGGGTGCTGAGGTTAAAATTGGAAAAAGTCTTGCCTCGTCACACAGCCTTTGGCATGTTGGTGCCCACGTTTCTGTCGCTGGTGGCATTGAGAATGCAGTATTGAACGCGGCATCTATAGGGTGTGTTACAACAGCTATACCTCAAAAATTCTCATGCTATGTTTCACGTAGAGCTGATGCTTTCGCGTTATTCGTAAAATCACCCAGGAAGTGGGCATCTAATCCTTTCAAAGACTCAATGGTCGAAAACTTCAAGGCGCGTATGAGGGAATACCACTACGGACCTAGAGATGTTCTAACACATGGAAGCTATCTTATCAATCTCGGCAATCCAGACTTGTGGGTTCTTCCAGTTGCCAAATGTATTATTTGAAAACCGTGCCTTGTAGTCAAAAGAGAGAAAAGTCATATGAATGCCTTGTTGATGACCTAAACCGTTGCCAGCAGCTCAGTTTGGAGGTTTATAACTTTCAGTTAGTGATATAGTCCCTGGAATCCAATCTTGGTTAACAACATCTAGTCCAGGTTCGTCTGTGGGTGCAGCGACGACCGCGGAATCAATAGGTCTCATCGCGGAGTGCCTGAATCGGGCGCACAAAGCTACAACATCTGTAGTAACTGTACTTGAGAACATGGTAAAATAGTCGGGCAATTACTGTAGCATATCCCTAATGGTCTTTGATAGGCCGGTGGCGGCCATATCATCGGCTCTGATTTCTCTCATCTCGCAGATATCATAGCAGCAGTAGAAGATAAATCCCGCATTGGAGTTTGCTTGGATACATGTATGCCTCACATTGCGTATCGGTTGTCGACGTTAACACCCTGTCTAGGTCATATGTTTGCAGCCGTGAGTTATGAACCATATTGCAAGGCTCCTCTCTCAAACGGCAACAGGGCTACGACATCCGAACCAAACAAGGATGGGAGTGAGTTTCATTCCTCTCGTACTTGACTTCCATTGAGCTTGATATGAGAATAGCGACACGAGTACGACCACGTCTCCTCCTTTATCCTGCCGTTAACTGACACCTTCACACCAGTAACAAAGTTTGATCAACAAGTTGGCTTGTCATACTTGCGCGGAATGCACCTGAACGACTCCAAGACAGATTTCGCGTCAAATCGTGATCGCCACGAGAACATCGGCATGTTCGTTTTATCATCTCCGTTTACATTCCCCGAAACTCACCCTCCGTAGGGGCCGTATAGGATTGGAGCCGTTCCACTACATCCTAACTGATCCTAGAGTTCAAGGTATACCTCTTATTCTGGAGACTTCTGAACCAGAGGCATGGGCCACGGAGATTGAGGTGCTGAATGAGCTCTCCACCTGTACCAAACTCGATGATAAGAAGAAAAAGGCGCTCCTCTGTCGCATTCGAAAGAGCCTGGAAAGAGCTGGTCCTCCTTACAAGGCAGGTTCAAGACGAAGCCAGCGCGCAAAGAAAACCGATGACGATGATAAGGAATGCGATCGCTAAGTTTTGGACCTGAAGATAGCAGTGACTTGTTTACAGTAAGGTGAGATCCTTAGCTGCCCTTGATGTAGCGTCACTTATGTAGCTTTAGGGAGAGGCAATGAGGCGTGATGCTGGCCGCTGTATATTTAACGTTGTGATATTCAGGCTATTTTTACTTTTGGACAGCTCAGTGTCTTATCACATATATGACCGCTTCTTCGTTTTCGCTGAATATGTCCCCCCCCCAATCCACCGGCACATAATTCACAAGCCCTCATTGAAAGCGGTAAAAGAGAACGAACTTGGCTCTTTTATGCGTTTCGTGCAGCATTTGTAGCATATCTTTATGTTCATATTGAGCAATGACTGAAATCTCCGAAGGGTACTTCGCCAGCCTTCTTTTCGTTTTTCCTGTATACCCTTATCCACTCGTGAACCGTCCCGACAGATACAATTAACGCAGCAATACAACCAACGCCTTGCATGTATGACTCGCAAGCGAGTTAATTATATGTTTTCTCTGTACCACAAATCCGCCGAACTCATGCATTCTGAAAGTGTCACTGGCTAACAGTTAAGTTAGGTGAGCGACTTTCGATTATAACCAACATCCCGCTGGGAGCGTAGGCGAGAGGGGACGAAGGCGGATTCGGACCGGTGCACGTGATTGCTTAGGGCAGGTAGACATAGCTTTTCCCGGCTAGTCTTTCCCTATGGTCGGAGGAGATGGTGCTTTCATTTCTCAGGAGTCAACAGTGATAACTCCCAATGGGTTCCGTGTTTCTGGTACCTTTCGAGGTCTTTGTTGCATAACGTACCAGACAGCTATTAGTTTGGTGAGCTGCAGTAGTCAATTTTGTTGGGTTTCGTTTATACATTTTCAGCGAATTAAACTATGTCAAACGACTTGGTCTCTGCTCGTCCTTAGACGCCGATTTTCACACTCCCCCACTGCCGGTGAATCGGATACAATGCCGGATATCCTTGTAGATCAAAGTTAATTGGGCATGGGACCACTGGGCGTCTATTGAATCGCCTATCATGTCTACCATCACCTCAACGCCGAACCATCCCACCATGTCAACCTGCTCTGCTATATTACAGAAGGATTCACCGACCGAGCAGCAAGGAAACGAGGCCGGGGAAGAATACATGCATCCGATCACAGTCGCCATCGAGCAATCTGGGTTCACAGAACTAAGATATCTGAATAGTCTCAGAACCCTGGTGCTGTACAATATTCCCTTTCGCTTGTTCATGATATTAACTAGATTTAGGGCCAAGAAAGTGCAGTTATGGAACGTCACTATGAAAGACAACAACACACTGCTGACGGCGCCGACCACACTATGACTCGCTCGTGGTTTTTGCGGATGAAACAGATCATGCAGGAGATCGACCGATTTTGTCCTGTATGTGGCATTATGAGCGGGGATTTCCGATTTTTGGATCTAGGGTACGCCAGACCTTCACAGTTACGACTTTCCTCCCCATCTTTGATCCACAGTTGCTGCCCCGGCGGGTTTTCGTCGTACATTCTTGATAAGAACACCCAAGCCAGTGGCTTCGGTATTTCCTTATCTCCTCAAGAAGGCGGTCATCCTTTTCTGATGGATGAAAGTCTCCTGAATCGCTACTCCATCGTATTCGCAAACATAGCTAGGTTCGAATTAGGCCCCAGCTCCGACCCTGAACTTCTTCCCACCCCTGCCAGGACCTTCGACCTCGTCGTTATGGACGCCAGCCACCTTCGCAATCAACCGCAGAGGGCGGCTCATAAGGTCTATATATCTGAGCTGATCCTAGGACTCAGAGCCGTAAAAATGGGAGGATCGATTGTTCTTAAACTTCACCGTCCAGAATCAGATTACTCAGCGCGTCTTCTTTACCTCCTCGATAAGGTGTCTTGGAGAATCAAGACGTTCAAACCAATGTCCATTCACAAGGATCGTGGTTCGTTCTACGTTATCGTCCGCGGTGTTGGTTTGGATGTGCACCACCGGCCCTCATTCGAACGGCAGGCTCTGTTGTCTCGCGCGGTGGAATCGTTCCAGATGCTTTGGGTCGATTTGGGCGAGGAGGGGAGAGAAAGGGATTTAGTTCCGGAGGATTTGAATTTTATCATCACCGTAGACGATCTCGTGAAAGAGTATACAGATCGTTTGGGATGGCTCGGTCGTAAAGTCTGGGAGATCCAGGCAAGAGCACTTGTGGCGTTATTCAGGAGGGAAGGGATTGCAGTCGATTAGTCCTATGATCTATCAGCGATAGGTAGGTTTTACATTCCCAAGCGTTTTAAGTGTGATTAATGTGGTCATACCTTCGCAGCATGATTCTCGTTTTTCCGTTATAATCGTACACTTCACGGGTGTAAGCAATTGTACAGGGCACCTCGTTTCATCTCCGCTGAGACGAGCAGCACACAAGGACTAGCAGTGTAACGGGCTTACTCCAAAACCTATCATCCTCTAGTATCCAATCATCAATTCCCATTCTCTTTCCTTCATTCACTATGTACTAGTATATCACTCTTATGCGTAGCGACATTGTAGGAGATTATACGTACCATGAAATGCCATTTCTTCCTTTCCGTTGTTTTCAATTCTATACTGTGAGTTGCATTGATGAGAAAGAGAAAGAAGAGGCAGGTACATCGAACTACGCGAAAAGCACTACTCAATTTCATCCTTCATTACAAATGTCGTAGCGGAAGTGTAATCAACACATGCTAATGAATACACTGCATGTCGAAACCATCCCCAGTCCGTTCTTCCAAATCTAGCGGGCATTCTTCTTGTGTCTTTTTCTTATCATCCGTTACTTCGAAGTAGATGCGGTGAGTCGTACCGCAGATACCCTTCACCCTCTTCGTGTCAAGACGTTCCGTCGTTGCCTTGCGCTTTCGGGAGCTTCCCCGCCACTCATCATCGCTATAGCATTCATTCTTGCACCAATCAAACCCCTTTGCAGGAACCTTCATACCCTCGGCATGTCTGCGCAATGTTTTGCAAAGCCACGTGGGGTTGTTCAACTTCTCCATTCTTGAGAGACGCATTCCCTTCTTGCTGCGCGCGGCCCTCTGGGGAGCCGATGATGCCAGATACTCGTAGTCATCTTCGTCTTCTGCACTAAGTTCTGGCTCATACCGGACAGCGAAGACATCGACCAATTCTCGTATCAACTGACCGAGATCGTAGACGTCGAAGACAGGCAGCACCTTATGAGGGCCCGTCAATACACCGTACTTGCCTTCACCACCTGTCTCCCCGCGAGCTTCGATTACGGAGTCCTCAAACCATAACTTCAAGTTGTGGTGTAACTTCGTCGGTAGAAATGAATTGCGGGTATGTCGGAGAGTTACGTAGAGGAGAACCCATACGGATGATTCTCTGTCATCTACCAGCGTGTGAACGGTCCCATAGGAAGCCAAAAGGTGCGCAGACATGAACTGCCAGGTACCCTAGAAGATGGGAGAATAAGGAAAGAAGGTTGTGACAGGTTGCGTAGAAAACCTACGGTTCGGCATATGCGTTTGTCGTCACCTCTGTTGTTGAGAATAACACAGTGATCCCAGTCAATGAGGAACCCTCGGTGATCTGGGGTGATCATAATGTTTCCGACGCTGATATCTCGGTGCAGAATGCATGCCCTGTCGAACGCCGCCTGGTGAGCTATGCGCAACAATAGAACGGTTAGATCGGAGGAAATGGACAGGAAAGGATGTAACGCACCTTCCATGGCATCCGCTATACAGGTCACCAAGCCTTTAACAGAGCAGAAAGTCGTGAGATCTCTTCCGACGGTTTTCAAGAAGATTCGGTGGGCCTGCAAGGTCGGGAGCAAGTAGACCTCGTCGTCGGGGAATCTGTGCGACAACGACCCTCCTACATGTTCCTGTGTGATCGTGATCATGTCAGGGATGTCTCCCCCGGCCTCCATCTCGGCTACGTATGGCACTTTGTGCTGGGCAAGAAGACCATAGATATCCGATTCTTTCGCAGTCCGAGCCGAGTCTTCACGCCAATAATCTTTCATGAATAATATCCCCCCACGACGCTTCGCAGGATCATGCAGATCAGGACTATCCAGATCAATAGCCAGAGAACGACGTGTCGAGCGCCCAAATGGAGAGAATGCGCCGTCATCGAACTTGGGAGCACACACCACGAATCGACGAGCCTGACCGTTGAGGGTCATGTTTATGCGGAAAAGCTTCTGATCCTCGATATTGATCTCTCTCTTCGCCTTAGGTCCCGATTCACCATGCCACATATCCGTATCGTACAGGCCGAATTTGGTTCGAGCAATTATGGCATCGGGGTCGTTATCAACAATGGGAGAGACCGTGGGGTCTTTCCCTCGCTGGCTAGGTGTTAACTGCCCGAAACGTTTGTAATATTCGAAGATCATGTTCGGGTCCTCGGTGTAGTCGAACCGCTTGCTGACGATGGCCCCGGATCGGTCCCAGCGTATGAATCGGGCGAAGCGGCCACAGATGAGAATCGTGAAGAGGTGAGAGCGGTATTGGAGCATCATCGTGATGCCGGCATAGCAGGATATCTGTCCGCGTGTCTCGCATCCCTTGACGGAGTTGTTCTCGAAGGGAAAAGCCGGTCGCATAGATGAAGTCGATTGCGTGAGCTCTGGTACCTCCTCACCGGCGCGAGGATCTTCGTCAGTTTCTTCTTCTTCCTCCGATTCTTCGTCTTCATCGTCATCCTCCTCCTCCTCCCCTTCCTCCCCTTCCTTATCCGTTTCCTTGGCGGGGGGTTCGTCGTCTTCCAAGTCAACGAAGGCGTCGTAATTATCGTAGGACTTCAACTCTGTCTGCGTCTCCATAAGCGAGTGATCGGTGATCCGGCCTTCAGGCATGTTGTCCGCGCCGTACACTCCGATATCGACTGCAAGATTTCCACAGTTTGTGTCTGGGTCGCGGAACTCTCCAAGCTTCGGGCGTATCGACAAGTAAGCCGGCTTCTTGGCATTAAGCGATATGGGCCAGTTATTGAGAGCCTTGATCTAAGCAGGAGTAGTCAGTAGATGAAATACTGGAAACCGTAGACCGACGGACATATTTCTTGTACATGTAAGGCTCACGAAGGCCTGCCATGGAAATAAGCATATTCTTCCTGTACCTGCTCGGTTGCTTGCGCCTGTAGTCGTCCGGAGTAGCATCGTTCCAGGGCATGTATTGCTCCAGAAAAGCTTGCGCTGAAGGACCAGAAATAAAATGACCGCCTGCTTCGGCAGCGATATCCCTGTGTCTTTGTCGAATTTCCGGTGTGTCAACAGAGAATTTACTATGCCCTTGGGCCTTTTTGACGACGGGAGTGTGGTCCATGCCGTACTCAGGGAGCCAAGGACGGTTCGGAGGAGTAACGCGACCGGTGTCGGTGGTGGTGGAGTCAGCTGGTGACTGAGGTGGGGGATCGTTGGTAGCGTCTGCCATGGGGGAAAAGTTTGTGAGTGATGAGAAACCGTCGCAGTATATAAAGGAAATGAGAACAGGGAGAATCGCCGCAAAAACAGAGCGAACAACGATAATCCATTGTCATAAAAGAGAATTACCTAGATAGCACTGTAGTTTGTCCTTTGTCGCGTTCTCTTGCTTTCTTCAACGGATAGTTCGGCACAATGAGTGGCGTAGTGGATCGTGGTAACAGTTCAAGTTCAAGTTGGCGATTCAAAGTCCGACCACGTGTTCGCGTTGTCCTATCACGTGCTGACGCGCCGACAAACTGAATTTGGAATAACTACGACCCATTGTTCCAACTTCATGTTTGCTGCCAAGAAATATGCAGATCTGGACCTGATATGAATATAAGGTCTCATAACCAGGTTGATTCCATTCAAAATCAATTGCAAATCGTGCCGCTGCTGCAAGTTTAATCAAGGTTGAAGGCTGGCTGGATGGCTATCAGCATACAAAGTACTTAGATTCAATTTCATTTTTTTCCGGTTTCTATACTATCACTCATTGTAACAAAGTAAGTAGCAGCGGATACAATTTTTTTCAAGCTTCCATTGTAAGGAACCAACACCCTGAGATTGTTCCGGGAGATTATTTCGGCATTATCACACTGCCCTATCAGGTTATCGGAAATAGAACAAGGGTCCTTCCTATTCTCGATGTACAGCGGGCGCTCTGGTTTAGGTAGGAGCTCATGTACATCGATTATTTTAATGTGAAGGAAACTTTGAGGAAACTGGTTGAGGATGATCTGTCGAGCTGGAGAGGTTTCCTCACACACCTTTCTGTCTGCCGGAGGTAGGGAGGTAGTATTACATTGCACGGTCCACCGGGGGATGCCGGACGTACATATTATACTGTACACCAACACGTTAGTACAACAACGATGTACTTAATTATATACTGACACCGAAAATCGGACTCTGGTAGGAAGAGTTCTGTTTTCGACTTGTCAGAAATTGTATATAGAAAACTTTTAGTGCTATTGCACATTTTCTTCACGCAGAAGCTTGTAGCCTGGAGGAGGGCGTAGCCTTGAGATAAAATCGTCATTCCGGAACATTTCATTCTTCCTCTGAGGCAATATGACGCGTAACTACCTTGAAGTGACGACGCCAAAACACCGAGACGCGCTTGTCTCTATTGTACTGTCGACGCATAAATTAGCGGTGGAGTGCCTAAGATGGACTACACCCACTACCGAGCATGAAAATAGACGGTGTCGCATGTGTATGGCTAACGTCGAGACCCACGAGTATGTATTATTTCGTTGCATCGGGGATAAAAACAATGACAACGAACTGGGGAGAAGGCAGTGGTAGTGAGAAAAATGCAAGACTTACGCAAGAGCGTCTGGAGTGATCTCGCTCGCATGGCTCCACTCTCCGCACCCCGCGAGGATACAGTACTATTGAAATCTTTGCAGGCTCATCGTCCGTCTATCGAGGTAAACGTGAAATATTGCTACCGAGTGCTGAAAATTTTGTACAAGCTACCAATGTATCGACCTTTAGGAGGGACTGCAGATAGCAGTCCTGGATGCCTTCAACTGGACCCTAGGTTCTACCCAGCAACTTAAAGTTGACCGTGAGCTCAGCCTTGGGTTCGGTTGGGGGTATGAGTGGATAATTAAGTACGTGATTGTGATATTAAAGTGTTAGTGTACTAATCATGTATTATCTACGGCAGGCATTCCCAGCTGGACAGTGCCGTGTAATACTACCTACCCACCTGCGCGCGTGAATGTTGGTCTTACTACTGAAAATTAATACAACTTGAAACGAGGCGGCTCTGAATCGGCTCATATTCCTCTGAAGGTACTACAGAATAAGATTAAGGACCCAATTCGATAACAAAAAACCTCGCGTTGTAAGAATTGCTGCAAAGACTGAGAGCCAGGAGTGACGCGCGCAGGTTCCTCACGTAGATAAGGTAACCATCCTGGATCTTCATTTAAAGATAGACTAACAAAGGCATATTCTCGATTTCGTAACATCCATAACGGCGCAGTAATCCTGCATTTTGATCATTCCTCCTGGAGTAAATACATCGGCGATAACTGCATAGCATCGCGAGACTTTCAGCCGAACTCCACAGGGTATTTCCCCGAGCAAGTCCGGAATGATGGACTGGCTGAATTGCTGCGACTGAGGCATTGGATACGGTTGCTAAAATGAAATAGATTTTTCTGGAGGCTAAGTATATTGTCCCTTGTAATGACGCGCCTGCCGGTAATCAAATCGTCCTGGAGAGTTAACAGATATATGGGTATCGATACAAACGTTTCAGAGAGAGATTTAAAGGCTGAAATAAAAACTGACCTGCCGTGGGATTTACCGTAAGAAGTCGTTGCTCAGAACTGCGGGTTACCATTACTAGTTGGCATGTCCCTATGGTAAGAATGATAAGGATGTTCAGCATATTAAACAGCTATATAATAGTATATTCACCGCAAGAAAGCTAGAGATAACGAGCACATTAAAGGACTCAAGTGATAGATCGACGGTGTTTGAAGCCTGAATCTACTGTGCGTGCAGGACTGGCTACGGAAGAAAAACTGAGGGGAAGATCAATGAAAACGTCGGTCAACGTCGGTGTTCGGACCGACTTCCCGATGGGAAGAAAAAAGTCACAATCACGTGACTACGTGACAGTTCTGCCGGCCGAGCGGCACGCGGGTCACCTCGCTACCACCACAACGGTCAATTCATATAACGCATCCAGGGTGCTGATATCATCGCCATGCTCCTTGGCGAGGACGCTCTCATCTACCACTAGCACGACGAGATGTTGTTCGACAAATTATGGTCGCGTTCCCATCATCGTTCCGAGGTGCCAGCAACGACCACTCTATTCAAACGACTACGGCCACCTAGGGCGCGATGCATGAAGAAGGGAATCCTTGCTATCGGTGCATCACAAAAATTCCGCAGCGGATTGACAATTACTGACAGACATTATTCTAGGATTGTCCAGCCTCATCTACAGCAGCGGCTGTCCTACCTCCATCGAGTACTACCGGGGGGTCTGCATTATCCTGTGTCTCTTCCATGCCCACCAAGTCGACAAGCACGCCTACTCTCAAGTCGATTTTCGCCGACTTCCGCACCACGGTGGCGTACTTCATCAAGCTGACCGGAGCCATATACCTGAGGATGCGAGTGTGGTTCCCCATAGCAGGTATGGAGACTCCGGGCCAAGTGCATAAGCATCTAGGCGTGCTATTTGGGCTGCAAGGGGAGGCAAGGACGACAGCCCACCATGTCGTGCACCAAGCATGTGTCGAAGTTCATCATCTCGTCCGAGGCTTCGACCCGGACGTCGGGGTCGCGGAAGATCCACTGAGGTGGGGTGAGGCAGCGGCAAAGGTGGTGATACTGCTGGTTGATCTGATGGGTGAGACGGCTCTTACAGTGGTCCCGCCGACCCAGACACAGACGATGCTAAAATCAGATGGCGTATCGGATGACTATGCCTCAACGGAGCACTATGAGTTTGCTCGTGAGTATCTCGGTAGCTCCGTTGGTTCTGTGTACTAACCTTGCGCGAGTCTCGGACGAAAGCTTCTAGGTCGTTCTTCGACCTGGATCGAAATGATATGGGTCCGCCAAGGCCGAGTTAGGCCTTTTCTCTTTTTATCCTGACGCTTGACCGTACTTTGTGTAACGATTATGGGTAATATCGATGTCTATACCTTGTAGCACTATTACTTCCATTCTTACAATGATTCTCTTGTTCGAAGGCCCGAGGCCTCAGAATTCACGAGCTTCGCTCTGATGGCCGAACAGCAAAGGTTTATCGAGGTGCTGGGCTTCTTTCATTTCAGTGTTCTAACGATGAGTAAGATACGTAAAGCAGCCATATTAGTGGTATCCACTCTGACGCTGCACAAGCAACTTGGACTCTCCATCTCCTTCCGAGAGTACCCTATCGAGTACCCTTTACCGAAGGGATAAACAGCGTATTCAATCATACACTGAAGTCATCAAACAGCACCGACTAATGCGCCGATAAAGGGATTTTCAGCGTCTGCTCGAGTCGTATACCATCTGTTGAATCATCATTCTGTTCCCTCTGTAATACTGCTGGCCTTTTGTCAGCATTTGCTCATTGTTTTTTCTTTTCTTGATGAAGAACGAACACATGTTTTTCCCAGAAGTCTAACTAATGATCATCACCCTCGCAAGTTTGGGTTCCCAGTTGATCCCCCGGTGAGCTCATTAGGACATGTTAGAAGGTAGATATAATGGCATAGATAAACACTGGACAGTCTGAAGTAGCTGAGCTACTAGCATACCGTCATGAGCATTGAAGATCGACTCGGCGGAGAATCCTATTACAGTTCTTCCGACATGGATGGAAGACTGAGGTTCAAATTGTCGTGATTGAGGATATGAGCGACGGCGAAACTGTCGATTGAGAGAGAGAGTGATTGTCATGATATACAATTCAATCCGAACGAACAGACGGCGACTCAGATTCTTCTGAGATTCTGAACTTGGTTCAGTGGGATTGAAAGTGGGACCTGGGTAGATTTCGCGTCAGCACGTGATCAATGAAAGAAGGCACGTGTTCGGACTTTGAAATCGCGACCTTGAAGTTAACTAGGACCCGTGTTTATGCCCTCAGAGGTTAGGGCCAAATCCAACATTTTGTCCGAACTTTTCGCCTGCAGAAATATCAAAATCTGTCCGGATTCTTCCCCTAAGCTAGCCCTACCGACTGATTTGTCCGGATTTCTCCCCTAACCTTCCAAAATCCCGAAAATCGTAGAAAATCGTAAAAAAATCGCTAGCAATTGTTTTATACATATATACAAAAGTTTAATTAGCGAGCCCATCGAGTTCATCATCGGCATAGAGAGGTAGTATTTCGGGCATAGTAATACTAACAGGGCGAAGGATTGTAGTAAAATTCAAAAGGACAGTATTCTACAGTACTTATTCAAATTCAGCATCTTTTTTGTCATCATTCTTTGCCAGGAATATTGATTAAACTCAGTTGGGCGCTGATGGAAAATTTGCAATAGGACAAAGGAACAAGAAATGGCTTCGAACAAAGTAGGAACCTGTAGGAACAAAGTCTAACGGTTAATAATAGTCAGTAGTATAAGTGGACAATGGTTAGTTGGCACATGCCGGCTGTTGTGTCCGGACTATGGCCTAACCTTACTGTAGTTGTCGTCACTCGTCCGGATTGTTGATCTAACCTCTGGCCACCTAGCAGCCATTTTGCCCAGATTTGCCCTCAACCTCGAGTCCAAATACCACCGATTTTGTCCGGACTTTTGCCCTAACCTCGAGGGGTATAAACACGGGTCCTAGTTAACTGTTTCTTTATGCACCCTTTGTGCACCCTTCCGACTATTTTATATATCTTTCCGTTTCTTAGCACCCCACACTTCTCTCCTATTGCAGACCTTATATAATTAACCTTTACAGTCCCAGTGTTGGAAAACGGGGTATCGGTTCATTCCCAATGTCACATGCGCGGTAGCAAGCCAATAGTATTGCGCTTGGCTGAGCTCTGCAAACGCATGCTACTTTTATACTAAATGTACTTTTACTAGAACTTTCCACGCTTTTCCTCAGACTTCTTCCTTAATAAGCAGACTCGGCATGATGCCGGATTGCCAAATCCCAACACCCAGAAATCTCTATCGCTGCTGACTTTGACTGTATTACTTCTGGACATGAATCACACTAGGACTGCCCTCGAAGGGCGCAGCAAGTCCTCCATCGAGTCGCCTGAAATCCAACAACGGTACCTGGAGATCACTGCCGAAACGCGTGGTCATTTCATCTGTGGTCCTTCAGCAGAGGCATTTGTGAAGGAGCATATGCCTTGGAACGATACCACCCCAGAAAGCTTCAGACAAAAGGAGCCAGCCAAGTCCCAGCAGGATCGGCTGATTTCTATGGCAAATATTTCAGAGTGTGAGATGTACGAGAAATATGTATGTCCTTTTTATAAGTTAGTGTACTTTATTGGCTGACCACTTCCACGCGTAGACTACGGCTCTTGATAATTGGCCCTTACCCATGGATACAGCGAAACCAGAATACCTTTCGATGCGTCCCCAACTTGGGAATTTCCGTGACCCAGACGCAGACTGTGGTAATCTCGCAGTTGATATCGCTGTGTACGACGCTGACAATATGCCAGAGAGCCGGACCGCCGATCACTCGTTTATGGAGATGCAGACAGAATTGATGGTACATGATGATGACGATGCTTTCATTGACTTAGACGATGAAGAGGAGTTAGAGGATGAAGATCAGCAAATGGCAGGAACCGACAGTCCATTATCCCGTGGTACGGGTGACATCTCAGAGCCTATACAACCGCCAAAATCTGTGCCACCCAATTTTCCCTTCGAGAACGACACCCTCAAAGGGCGCGAGACACGCGGGCAGATCTCTTGCTACGCTGGCGCCACAATGATGTTCCAATACCGCTCTCACCTCTTTACGATCTTCATACACGGAAGATTTGCGCGTATCTTACGCTGGGATCGATCCAGTGCTATTGTTAGCAAGCGCTTCAATTACACCAAAGTTCCCGCCTAATTTTTCGACTTTTGCAAGCGTTTCGCTGGACCAGCCATCGTATAATCGGATTGGGCAAAGCGATTTGCAGAAAAGTCGGCAAACGCAACGACCCTTGGCTCGGTGGGCTCTTTGAAGACGTATTTCTTGATACGAGTAAAGTCGTCTGTTAAGGGTCGTCCATTATAGACAAAGGCGTGAGAAAGGAGACAGTATACCGGCCATGTGGAGTAGTCCTGGATGTACGAACTCCCTCGGGCTACGGGAAGAGTGAGCTTCGAACGGGCTGATATTGGCCAATTGTGCTTACTATCTCTTTGTGAAAGGGAGGTCAGTACGGGCCGACTCTAGATTGATATGTCATCACGAAATATACACGAGAAAGGATGTACATACTGTGCCAAGACCAGTCGACAAGCGCATCCAAGCAAAAAGAAGCGCATAGTAACTGCTACGTGGAAGGAAGAGACTTGGGTGGTATATATGAGGTAGAACGAGGGTCTGCCCGACCGAAACAGAGTAATATCGGGAGGAGCCATGGGATGTTTCGAACGTCGACGTGCTGGTGCCATGGATGAACAGTGCCATCCTAGTTGGTCACCCGGAGAAAGAAGCATGAGAGTTCCAAACGGAGTCTCATGACGGATTCGCGTGCTTGGCCGTCGTATGAAAGAGGTCCGCTTGAGAGAAGTAACACATGCACATGAATTCTTGTGAACTCAACGACCCACAGGATGGCTCTGGCCGTTGACTGTTACGTGGTCTTCAGGATAATGCTTGTCAATCCAATACCAGCTGAATGACTAAACGGACGCCGTCAATCTCGGGATATCAAAGAGATCACTAATACGCACCGAAATCTCCGTGAAGACTTTTCCCTAGAGACGGTAATATAAAGGCGAGAGATTACTCTTCTCTTTTCTCGACCACCATGACAGAACCGATTCACCTGGGAGTTATCGGTCTATCAACCAGAGGATGGGCATCTACTAATCTTGTACCTCCCCTTCTTGCCCGCCTCTCTCGTCGCGTTACAAGCTTCTTGCCGTATCCACCACAAACCCCACGTCTGCAGAGGCAAGTGCAGTGAAGTATTCCACGGCCGAAACCACTGTGAAGGGGTATCACGCTCCCGAGTCTATCGCTGCAGATCCCAACCTTGATTTGATCGCCGTGTCAGTGAACACACCTAATCATGTAGAGAATGCCACAAAGGCCATTGAGTCTGGGAAGGATCTCTTCATCGAGTGGCCGGCTGGGAGGGGATTGAAGGAGACGAAACTCCTCGCTGACCTAGCAAAGGAGAAGGGAATCCGGACGATCGTTGGACTTCAAGCCAGACAGAGCCCATTGTTTCGCACGGTAAAGAGACTAGTCGAGGCGGGGGAAATCGGGAATGTTTTGTCTACGAGCATGGTGCGTGAACTTTTGTAATCTCGCATAATGTCCTTCTCATTGATGGTAGACATCGCGAATATCCGGTCCGTATGCGCCGTGGGGACCGACAGTGTTTAAAGGACACGAATACGTGTTGAAGAAGGATAATGGTGCAACACTTCTTGATATCCCCGAGGCCATTTTTTCGAGGCATTCACGTGTATTCTTGGACCGATTGATACCGTATCCGCGACCGCAGTTGCTCAGCACGCCTTATGCCAAGTAGTCAATCTCGATGGCGCGCCCACCGGCGATGTTGTCCCTGCTGATGGTCCGTCGCAGGTAGCTGTATCGGGGACGCTAAAGAGCGGTGCGGTAATGAGCTTGCACTGGCGTGCAGGCTTCCAGACGCCTGCCGATGTGAAAGCTGCGACTCCGCTTGTATGGGTTATCGACGGGACGAAAGGAAGTATCAGGATTGAGAGTGACAATCCTTTGGGAGCTTATGTGGGGGTGTACGAACCGACGCAGCTTTGGGTGAATGGTGATGAGGTGAAAGTTGAGGATGATGGTAAGACGAATGAGGGTAGGGCCTGGGAAGAATACTTGAAGGGCGAAGGCGTGGGAGACTATGCCGACTTGCAGCATGCGGTTCAGATCAAGAGCGTCATCGACGCCATTTGGAGAAGTGCTGAGGGAGGCGTTAGGGTGAGTCTGTAAGTGTTGGAAGGACATACAGCGCACCGATGTACAATACATGCAGACGAAGTCAAGCTAGTCAAGTTCCGTGCTTTTTGTTCATCTATGCTGGCGATGGATACCGTTTAGGTACAGCTTTGGTACAAGGCAAGGATATACACACCTTAGAAACTGTCGTCTTCATTCTCAAGTTTTCTGGACGATTTTCTCACCAGTTTGGAGGGATATCGAATAGTTTCGATGTAGATATCACATACAGGAGCAGAACGCTTCCATGGTATTTCCAGAAAATCATGAAAAGGCCATGAACATCGAGGAGAGCAGGTCCTGGAAACTAACACATCGTAGCATATTATGGTGATGGAGATGAGGATAAAAAAGTCGGGTAAACGAATGCAAGAGATATATTTGGACAACGACAGTCAAGGAAGGAAGAAGAGATAGCGAGTCCCAAAAAGGCAGGTCAGGAACTCGGACTGGTGTACCGTACTCGCCCTCTTACCCTCATCCTCACTGAGAGTGAAAATCCAGTGGCGATATACATCCAAGTCAGTGAAATTACTAGCATGTCACTATCGAAATAGCTCGACACCAACAGCAACGACAACATATTCTGACATATCCAGCTTCGCAGTATTCTTGGACCAGGCTTAACCTCAGCAACTGGACTCTGGCGATACTCTGACCTGCGTAGTGGAGTCGCGAATCCCGTCTCTTTACAAGGAATTTATTCCGTGACCATTGGTTCAACTACACATCATAGAACATCATATGTTCGATGGTTAATTGAGTGGGCTGAGGTATATTGTATTAGAATTGGAAGATGAAGGCAATACCATCCGTGCAAGGTCCCTAGCATGTCAGTGATTATTCTATCTCATTCGTGCTATTTTTTTTTATCTGTGTTTAGTTCACTGTTATCTTGAAATATGCGTCTCCAGCTGCCGAAGGACCCAGATGACCTTCAGATTCTAACCGCACCTGATCCCACGAATTCCCTCACACGGTTCGTCAATTCCAGACAGAAATTCCTATGCACCACCTAGCAGGCGTTACCCCGCTCATAAGGGAACTCGCTTTCCTCGACAGGTTGAAGTAAACGTGCTTCATCTGCTCTCCGTAACCCGTTGGCTTTGTGATACCTTGCGCAAGCATGTCAGGACGAGGTATGGTTAATAAAGATATTGTTTTGAGATGAAGAAGTCCGAAGACTGAGACGCGTGCTCGTACTGTACAATTGGATACATCGAAGGCTTCGTTCTGCCTTACGGCGTTCTAAGGTCGCTCAGATGTTATCTGCGTATCATCGTTAGAACTAGATGGGTATCCTCCGCGGCTACCTCTCTGTCGCTGCAGAGTTACTCCTGAACCGTCGTTCTAGTATACCGGTCTATTCTTATTTGTGGACAGCTAGTGGCGCTTCGTTGAGCGAAAGATATATCTTTTCAATATTCTATGGACAATGTAGAAATGTTGTTTTAAGTAACAATAAAAAATTGGGATTAATGCGAAGGGTATGATTTAGATGAATAAAAAAACAATAAGGGAGATGAAACAGAGAATGTCCGTGTCGTACAAGGGAGGTTAGACAAAGGAGAAAGAGTTCAGGCTCTGCTTCGAGCTTTAAAACATCAAGTCGAATGCGGACGGCGATGGCGATGACGATTGCTCCGCTTGGAAGAACGGTGGTGTGGAGAGTTGCTCATACGGAAAGAAGGAGAAATCCTCCATCGACGAATCGAACGACAGGGCAGGTGATAACCGTTCATTTTTGGGGGATGTCGATGAGAAGGGAGAGTCAGGGGAAAAATGGGTCTCGGTGACATCAAAGTTCAACGGGCTCGAGCTTGTGGACATCGAGTTGTCCCACGAGAAGCTAGATATCAAGGATTGATCGAAATCAAAGCCGAAGGGGGGTGAAAGCCGCTCATCGGTAGCGGAGGATGTCGACGACACCGGCGAGCCGAAATCCGACCATGTAGGTGATGCAACAGAGAAGGTGGTGTCGAGGAAGAACGGATCCGTGAAGCCGCCGCCGTTCGTATTCATGAACAACGAATCGTGTGTAGCTGACGTCGAGGTGACCATTTCGGGAGAAGGCGAGTGGTTTGCATGCGAAGAGGAGATCGTGAAGGAACTCAAAATGCCATCTACGTCAGATTGCGATAATGTCGAAGATGGCACGAGGTCCTCAGAGGACCAAGATTCGACGTTCGATTGAGGGAATGTCATGGATGTGGTGACCTCTTCGAGTGGCATTCCAGCGTCGACAGCGGGGAGGAGCTGTTTGGGGGGAAGTGGCTGTTGCATGAATTCGGGAGGAGCGTTCAGCTTCTCGCACTTTTTTTTGTGACGATAGAGGCACGCAGGACTGGACGCAGCGTAAGTGCAGTCTGGGGCAGGGCATGTGAAGGGCTTCTCTCCGGTACTGAAGGAAGAAGAGAGTGAGAAGGCGAAAGGGAGTGGAAAATGAAGAGGGCTTACTGTTGCGCACGGATATGATCTTTCATGCCGCCTTTTTGCCAGGCGCGATAGGGACAGACAGGGCATCTCAACTTGAGGCTGAGGAATGCGAAGATAAGTAAAGGTATGTTGGAGAGAGAGAGAGAGGAGGCGTACTTTTCAGCGTTTGGGCGGTGGATCTTGGAGTGGCGGCTAAGGCCAGTCGCGTCGGCGTATTCTTTGAAGCAAACTTTGCATTGGACTCTCTTCTGCGTAAGGGGGGATTACATCAGCGTTGGGACAATTGGGCTGCCACTTGGGCCCGATATAGAAGGAAGAGGTACTCACGTTCGATTTATTTGAGGAGACGCGAGGCATCTTGGTCGAGGATGGGTAATGCAAGGACGGGACAAGGGACTAGTAGGCTGTGAAGGGGAAGGGAGGCAGCGAAGGATGAGGGAAAACATGCTGGGATGCCCCGCCTTATAACGGTTTTCGAGGGATGGTGAATTGGTTGTCGGGATATTGACTTTTATGGACAGACTTACTCGTTGGGCATATGTGGAGGACAATGGTTGACAGGATGTCGCTTTTATGGCTATTGGTCGTAGTCAATTGAGTACCAATTGGCAAGAATAGCCGTTTTGAGTAATTACGGGGCGGTGCTTTGACCACCCGGGTGGTAGGGAGTGGCACCCGAAGGGAGGTGGCGACGAGAGAACATAGCGCCCGATTGAAATAATTCCGAATTTGTTTTTGGAGGAAAATATCAAGTCGTCGAGATGAAGGAGTATATCTATTGATATATTTTGGTTCGAAGTAGTGCAGTAGGGCGACGATAATTGTCAGCAGAGATCGCGTCTGAAGAACAAAAGAAAGCTCTCGGCCCGGACAAAAGGTTCTTAGCTCTCTGTTCCTTGCAACTTGTTCGCTTCGATCATCAGGGGTTGAGAGATACAACCTCGAGAATGGCGAAGAAATAGCCGCAAAGAAGCCTGCAAGGTGCTGGATTCGTCATTTGGATGCTGAGAGACGAAGTGCAACCTTTCTTCCGTTTAGGAACATAAAATAGATGGAGAATGTGCAGAAAACTCCCTTTATATGGAGTCCAGATTCTATAGGCCTTATTCATGGAGAAAGCTGCCCAAGACTAACCGAGTTGAAGAAGTTTGAAAAAAAGTATGGCACAATGGCGCTGATGAGTCAGCGCGCCCTTTCGGATACAGCGGGCCGTCGGGATGTCACTGTGACAGTCACAATTCTTTTCTTAACCCACCACCACCATGGTAGGATACCTGATTGCGATTCCTTCTGCAACACAGAGTAATTTAAAGGGCAAGAGATGGTATGCTTCTGTCTATTTCGAGGCTAGCTTATGCCTATTTCCTATCCAGATGCATTGTTATTGCCCCTCCCGTAAGGACTGCGCTAGGAATGTGAAATCGAGGAGGCTCTATTGCTGCTACGCATTGGATCATTTTCTCTGATTTACATTGTATGCTTTGCCTATTCACTGAAAAATGTCTGTTTCTAATTCACGAGGTTTTACTCAGAAGATCTGGCACTACCCAAACAGTGCGAATTCCACCGAGCAAGAAGGGGACTCGAGTCATGGGACGACACTTATCGCTGATGAGCCTAAAACATCTTTTAACATTTCAAGCGGACGACAGGTGACGTGGTGGTACCTATGAGCTGGAACTGAGAGTCTGAGATGGTGGTTGGCTCTTGCCAATGAAGTCGACGGAGTGGAGGACGGCAAAGGTGCGTGAAATTGCATATTACTGAGTCTCGCCTTCTCACCGTGAATGTCAGGGTCCGGCGTGCTATGAATTTGTATTGAAGATTTGTGCAATTTCATTCAGATGCTCTATCACTTGGTATACTTCTCCCGAGCGCTTTGCTCGCCGAAATAGTCTATTCATATCATCATAAATTCGCAGGACATACAAGGCCTCAAGACCTCGTCGCGCAATCAACGACCTCTACTGAATCACTTGGCAAGGTCCGAAGGCATTGACAAGTTGGGACTAATCGAAGCGCCTCATTCTACGTGCTGTCAGGCTGAGCTACTGCAGGTTTGGCGATAGGTCTTTTCTGGAAAGAATTTTTCTGATGTGTAATAGTCGTATGCTAGCTACAGCGCTATTGGTACGGGTCGGTATCAAGTAGGGCCAGGCAGTGTTTTGGTAGACTGCAGCAAGGTTTCTAGTACCTGCATGTGGATGTCTGTAGGTCCATGTGGCTGCTCCATCCCGCTCGATGCACGATCGGACCTAGAGCTATTAATATCCAGGACGGTGCGCGTCATTTGTGTCATCATACGACGATCCCTTGATCTCTGTGCTATCAACGTCTAGTATGCAAACAGTTGCAAGCAACGATTCCGTTGGTATAAAGGCCAGTCGACGTTCTCGGCGGGATCTCTTTCCCCTTTCTCTGGTCCCACTATGACACCCTTTGGTTTCGACAGCGCTTCTCCTCCGCCCGCTACCTCGGTTGTGGTAATTAACAAAGAAGGCGGGGAAGCTGGAATCGTTGAAGACGACGATGACGACGTCATAGATACCATTGCAGAGAAGAGGTACGAGGCAGACTTTTCCCACCCAAGGCTCAAACTGAACCCTGTACCAGGTTACTGCGGCAGCTCGACTTGCGAATCCTTCCCTTCTTCGTCTTTATGTCTATCTTCGCCAGTTTGGCTTCAGAGAGTTTGGTGTGTCCCTCCCTAGACCTTGTTTATCGACTAATAAAGATATCTTCTCTTTAGGGAAATGTCATCATCCTCAACGCCGACAGCGGTGACTCTCTCCTTCAAGCGTTGCATATGACCCGGCACCAATTTCTCGTTGTGATTTCTACTTCGCTTGTCGCCCATGCACTCTGCAATTCCGTCGAATTATATGCTCAAATTATTCTCACCACCACATTGGCTTGCCTTTCTCTCGCTTGCGTTGGGAATGACCCTTATGATTATGGCCGCGTCCCAGAACTATATCATGGTGCTCATTCTGCGTTTTGTTCTGGGTGCGCTCGACATGGGTGCGTCACCAGTAGCTTTACAGAAACAAGCCACTCACGGAAGCGTACTAGGGTTTCTACCTGGCGTGGTCTACATCACCACAATGTATAGTCGTCCCTTTTATTCCATTCTTCCTATTCTCAATACTACATCGGCCTTTCTCCAGTTGGTATCGCCTCCAAGAGCGCTCCTTTCGTATATCGCTTTTAACAGCATCATCGCCTCTCGGAGCCGCATTCAGTGGATGTATTGCTTACGGAGTCGGGAGTTTGAATGGCGTTCGAGGCCTAGAAGGTTGGCGATGGCTATTCCTCCTCGTTGGCGTACCACCGTGCCTATTAGCAATCCTCATATACCTCATCTTGCCTGCTTACCCCGAGAATGCAACGTGGCTCTCCGATGACGGTCGTGCTCTTGCCATTCGTCGAATGAAGCTCGAGTCCTCCAAGTCTTTGACGAATGAGAAGATAACTTGGGAGGGCGCCAAGTCAACGTTGAAAGATTGGAGGCTTTATTTGCACTATTTGTTGGGCATCTCTTGCTTTATACCCGTCGCGAGCATATGGACTTTTACGCCGACGATTGTTAGCGGACTGGGATACCAGGGGCGAGATGCACAGTTATTTGCTGTTCCACCTTTTGCGGCGGCGCTCGTCGCTACGGTGGGACTTTCCGCCGCGGCGGACAAGTACAGAGCGTGGTCATTGTGTACACTCGTGTCATCCGTTTTATCAGGGACGATGTTCATTGTTCAAGGTACGTCCACATTAAATACGTATGTATGCGTCTCTGAATGAAGCTGAGTGACGCAATTTAGGTGCGCTACCGCCAGCAGCTTTTAAAGCGCGCTATGTATCACTCTGCTTTGCATCTATGTTTACCTTCATGCCTTATCCGTCGACGATGGCTTGGCTTACTGGCAATCTAAGGAACACTAATGCAATGACTTTGGCTATTCCGTTGAATATGGTATTTTCACTAGCAGGATCGCTCACGGGTAGATTTCTCCCTTATCCTCTCTAATTCGTCGACTCATCCTCTCCAGGGTTTCGTATATACTTTCCGAGAGAAGCACCAGGGTATCCAACTGGGCATTATACCAACGGAGCAGTGTTGTTGGCGGGCGCAGTATGTGTTCAGCTGCTGAGATTGATTTATCAAAGGAGGAATAGGTATCTGGATATTGGACAGAAACCCTGGATCGTTTGATACGGTTGGGTTTTTACGTCTCTCTTTTTCGTTTATCAGATTCTCAACCTGTAATATCAATACCAATGGTTTTCCAAATGTCGGTCTGTAGATTAGGTGTACAACTCGATTTTCTTTGCAGCTCAGAGAAGCTTCACTCTTCGGTTACTCCTTAGTCTTTTCGGAGGATCAAGCGTCGCGTAGATATAATTTTCCCAAAGCTCCTACCTTAGCAAGTCATTCGAACATTAAGTTTAGGACAGCGCAAGGGTAAACTGGAAAACGGTGTAGTGATGCTTGACGGGATATCCGGGCCGGTGTAGGTAAACAAGTAACAACTCTGTCCCTAACCAACACCGTCCAAAATTATTACTCGCGATATTTCTCAACTCCCTCTCTCGGCGTCACGAAGAAGTATTTAGCAGCGGATAAATGGTAAATTTCATCTCCTCTTACATGTGCTAGTTGCTCATGCGGCTTTCTTTACCCAGATGTTGCGCGAGGTTTGAAAAATGTGCAGTGGCGGGGCACTATCCCTCTTTTTTTTTTACCTTCTCGATTCGTGCGTCTTCTCACCTGCGACGAATATCTCGCTTTCTGACGTGACATCGATAGGCGCGATTTTCTGAGGCAACGCAAACCCCGAGGCGACGAAGGATGTGGGGCGGGACGCTCGAACAAGCAGGGGGCCGTCGAATCGCACTAGCGAAAACCGACATGGATATCAGGACCGAATTGAAAACCCCCTAGTTAGCCGCTCCCTAGGCACGCCTAGCAACTTCTGAGGGACGGGAACGTGGAAGTCCATGCTCCAAAATCTTCTGGTCGATGAAGCTCCTGGGTGTCCTACAGAGGGTGGCATCTCAAATCCTAGCGTATGGTTTGACGGGTTCGATCATCAGACAGAACGTACGTCATTTCCTCCTCGCAAGTACCTCATCGCTCATGTATAGCTTCTAAAAGGACTGTAAACATTTCCCTGCGAGATAATAGATGCTCGCCATACTCGACAATGAAGGGCCAGACTTCCGTCGCAGGGGATACGCAGTGGCTACCATCGACCGAATCCGCAGCAGAGCTTTGATTTTTTTTACACTCTGAAGTCATCACTTCTCCGTGGCCGTCTGAAGATAGCGTTCATGGTTCACTGCAGATTGTCTTTCCCGCTTTCCCTACCGCCTCCCAGGTCGTCACGAACTGCAGGCAAATCCCAATGTTGTTGACCACATATTCTGGAACCGCGGTGATTCCAAAGTTGAAGCCCGAGCTCGTTGGTTGAGAAAGATTGTTGGCGCGCAGAAACCTTGTTGCTATAGAGAACAGAACCTGTTGCGAGGATCATTACGAGCAAGCTTTGGGTTCACGCACCTTCGGCGACGGCGTGTTGAATTTCTGTTGTTCACAGTGTGATTCCTGCCCCGCAAAGCTTGAGGTACTTCCTTTCTTCAGTGTACAGTCCGTGACTAATCATTTCTCCAGTTTTGCTGAAAACATGTCCTCACGGAGAGGTAATGTGCAGGGAAAAGATGGTTATCGCACTGCTTCGGTGTTCCATTCTTCGCATGTTCGGCTCTCGATCGTTGCCGTTCGGCGGAACCGAAGACTAGTGGGCCCTACGCAGAGAATCTACCCAAAATTCCGAAATGAAGACATGTTTGACATCTGTTACGCGCAGACATTTGGTACGTCCATGAACCCGTCTATTCATTTAGTAGCTGACCGGCTTTTAATCACTAGTATAGGACGCCTCTTGATCCGTTACAGCCACCACCTAGATTTTCCCACGGTCCGCTAGCACCGCTCGAAGGGAACCAGGAGGGCGTACGAGGATAGACACGCGTATATACTGCTTGTATTCTCTTACCTACGAGCAAGATAACATACAAAACAATGTCCAAAACTCCGGAACCACCAGACGAGCTCGGCGATACGAGCTTCAATACGGTGCCATCATCAAAAACGATGGAAGCAAAACAGATGCACATGAAGAAGTTAGAATCAGCGGCAGATGGCATAGTGAAAGACTACGGCAGAGCGGTGGAGATAGAAGGTACTGCTGTGAGTGCTGTGTTCGATGTCGTGGCCGTGCTACGACACATGTGCAAAAACGAGATGAAACCGACGAAGACCTTAACGGTGAAACAACATCGCACCGTAGCCAATGCAGTCGATATCCTAGAAGCATGGATGGACCTTGGGGAGTATAAGGCAGCCCAAGACGCGATGGCGCTTGCGAGTCTGATGAACGACAACTTTAAATCTTTGCAGGAGACATCGAATACACTCAAAACAACAGCAGAAATCCAGAACATCAATGACGAAGCAGTCAACGAGCAGCTCCAGGAACTAAAGCAAAACGTCTCATCCCTCCAATCCGTCGTAGAAGACCTCCGCAATGTCAAACCCCATCCGATACCCTTCCCTTCCCCAACCCAATCCCAACCTCAATCCACGCCCCTCTCTTATGCCAACATCGCTGCTAAACCCAACCCATTCACTGACCCACGCCACTCTGATGCTGTTGCAAAGGCAAAGCTGGCAAACCGACGCGTCATCGTTAAACCTACGACGGACGAAGCAAAAGCGGCAATGGACAAGTGCAGCGAAAAAGAGCTGGTGAAAGAAATCAATGACGCACTATCCATGGCCACGACAACTATCAACGGAACACTCCACATAGTACCAGATGGCATCTCCATCGTCGGAGCACGCAAACTCGCCAATGGGGGTGTAATTTACACCCTCAACTCAGACGAGGCGGCAGCCTGGCTGCGAGAACCTGCAGCCTTAGAAAACATGGCAAAAGCAGCGGGCGAAGGAACTAACATCAGCCTGCAGCTGAACAGCGTAATTGTCCCATTTGCGCCCACGACAATCGACATCGAGAATGAGGACACATGGCGCAACATCGAGACCAGCAGCGAACTCGATACAGGGACAATACGCAGCATACGATTCCTCAAACCGGCAGAACACCACCAACAAGGCCAACGAGAGGCGCACCTGGTAGTAGGCTTTGACTCACGGGAACAAGCAAATAAAGCGATACGAGAAGGTATAATCATTGAGGGTAAAGAGCTCCAGGCAAAGAAGGAGTTGCCGGATGCATCCAGGTGCGTCAAATGTTCAATATTACCTCGTGACCACGATGCAAAGACATGCCCAAATACTACGAAATGTGGACGATGTGCAGGTGGTCATGCGACGAGAGACTGTACAGTCACGGATCGCAAAAAATTCCATTGCGTGAACTGTAAAGTCACAGGCCATGGAGCCGTTGACCGTAACTCTTGTCCCTCCTTTCTTAGAGCTACAGATGTTATACGCAGCCGCCATCCCGAGTCAAAATATAAATATTTCGTTACTGAGGACCCTGCTACGTGGATTACCAATGATGTACAAAAACGAGACGAAAATGCGCGCCCCCATAAGGGAGCAGACAAAAACAGTGCAGAACGAGTAAACTCCCAAGGTGGAGTCATGGCTACGTCCTCGGGTAGTATTATGATTTCGGCTCACCCAACTCGAAGCCGGAAAGATGGTGGCAGTACAAAACAGACCAAGACGAAGAAACCAAATCCCAACCTAACGCCATTGGTCGGACCCAGCAAATACCAGCAACCATCGCTCAATCAATTTCTGGCAATGAGCCAGCGATCAGCAAGTGCAGCATCTGTACACAGAACATCATGGGCAGAGGATGGTGAAATACCCGAAGGGAATGTCAGCGGAGGAACAAGAGTTGAACAAGTATCACCAACATCGCCCGTTGACCCATGATTAACACACCCGATACTAACACTACAGGCAACTCAGCAAGGCTAAAACTATACCAACTCAACGTCAACAAATCACTACTCGCCCACTTGTGCCTCCTACACCAAATCGAGAAAGACGACGACATCATCATGATACAGGAGCCCTACATCAGCAAGCAAGGTAAATCAAGGGCAACACAGGGATGGATGGTAGTATACCCATCCGACCACGAAAAGGACCCCTCTCATACGAGAGCTTTGACTCTAATCAACCGTTCCATTTCCACTAACGCATGGTCTAGCATTCCCATAGCAACCCAAGATGCCGTCGCCATCATTCTGCGGACCCCGACAGAGTCACTCATCATTGTGAACATATACAGTGATAGCGACTCTATGGAAGCATGGGAGCTCATCGACTCCTTGCTGAAGGAATTCACAACACGGAGACAAGATGAAAGAGGGTTACCCTACCGCTTCATATGTGGCGGAGACTGGAACGCACACCACCCACTATGGGATGAGCCACGCAACTCACATTTATTCACAGATGCAGCCCTAAAACGGGCAGGCCACCTTCTACAGCTCATTGGCCATCACCATCTAAAGATGCCACTCCCAGCCTTCATTCCAACACTCCGTGCCTTCTCTACAGGCAATTATACACGAGTAGACAACATCTTCTGCTCCGATGAACTACTACCTGCATTCATCAAATGTATCGTAGATCATGCGGCACAACCACCACGGACCGATCACTTCCCCATCAGATCCACTATCGACATATCCCCCCCACGCAGCAGCTTCGAACCCCGCAGAAACTTTCGCAAAGTTGAATGGCAGAAGTTTTATAACACCCTCGAAGAAAGACTCAACCTACTCCCTGCTCCATGCGAAATTGAAGATAAAGAACAAATGTACAAGACGCTAGGAGATCTCAATGACATCGTACAAAAAGTCATTGACGAGTATGTCCCATGGACCAAACCAAGTCCGTATGTCAAACGCTGGTGGACATCTGAATTGACAGTCCTACGCAAGCATCTGCGCAAGGTACAGAAAAAAGCATACGGATTTAGGATGTTCCCAGACCACCCGATCCACGAGGAGCGGAGGCAATTGCGCAACATATACGCCGAAGCCATGGACAAAGCAAAGACAACATGCTGGATGGAATGGCTGGAAAATGCAGGAAGCAGTAACATTTGGGAAATATGCAGCTTCATATCACAGCCAACATCAGACGGAGGGCGAGGAAGAGTCCCAGACCTTGTAATCAGAGCCTCTGGACAGCCCACTCGGAGAATACAAGAAAACGAAGAAAAAGGTAATGTATTTCGGTCTGCCTTTTTCCCTCCCAAACCAGCTGTAACAGCGGTACCGGAGAACACCCAATACCCATCACCAGCATGGGAATTCCATCTGATTACAGATGAACAGATCGAGCGGGCATTCAGAAGGATGAAACCCCTCAAGGCTACTAAGCCGGGCACAGTACCAAACTGTGTACTGTCACGTTGCGCTGACCTTCTAGCCCCACATATAGGACCAGTATATCGGGCAACATTCACTCTGGAAGAGTACCCCAAAACACTCAGCGCAACAAACACGATCATTCTGCGGAAACCAGGGAAGTCAGACTACGAGGACCCTAACGCCTATCGACCCATCATCTTATCTGATGGATGGGGCAGAGGCCTACACGCGACCCTAAACCAAGACCTTGTCTCCTGGTGCGAGTTCAAGGGACTGCTCCCAGACAGACATTTCGGTGGATGCCCAGGGCGATGTACAACAGATTCCATTCACCTGCTAGTCTCAACCATCAAAGATGCATGGCACAAAGGAGAGGTTGTAACGGTCCTATTCCTTGATGTTAAAGGAGCATTCCCAAGCGTAGATGTTGACATGCTTGTGCATGAAATGCTGATGCTAGGAATACCCGCTCCATACACGGAATGGCTACAAAGGAGACTCGGAGGGCGCAAAACTGTCCTCACCTTTGATGACTTCAAATCTACCATCTTTGACATAGCTAATGGGCTAGATCAAGGCGACCCCCTCTCGCAGATCCTTTATGTCATCTACAACTCAAGCGTAATAAAGCGGCTCAGGAAGAACGAAGAAGGATACCTATTCATCGATGACAAAGCCATCCTAGTATGAGGGAAGACCTTCATAGAGACACATCAGAAAGTCAAGGACATAATGGAACGGGAGACCGGCATCCTCGAATGGGCGAGGGAGCACAACTGCGAATATGGAATAGCAAAGTTCCAACTCATTGATTTTACGCCAAAAACACGAGAAGCAACCTCCCAATCAGGAAGTGGCATCAAACGTCGAGAACCAGACATGGGATCGCCAATCCAGATTGGCCAGCACCTCATACAGCCAAAACCAGTTGCAAAGTTCCTCGGAGTATACATTGATGCGGGACTGCGATGGAAGGAACAGGGAGCAGCGGCCATAAAGAAGGCTGATGACTGGATAACGCAATTCCGACGCCTCGCACGTATGAGCTCAGGAGTCACCAGAGAAAGTATGCGGTTAACCTATATTTCTTTTGCGATACCACGAATTCTATATGCTGCTGATGTATTCTTAAACCCACAGAGAAGAATGAAGAAGAAGAGAAAAGACGGGAAAAGCAGCATCCGCACAGTGAACTGTCTGTCTTCTGTCCAGAGAAAGGCAGCTATTCTCATAACAGGAGGAATGCGGACAACGGCGGCAGATGTCCTAGACATACATGCCAACCTGCTTCCCATGCAAGGACAGGTGGAAGTATATCATCACCGAGCACTCACACGCATGGCATGCCTACCCCCTGGACACCCACTCCACAGACCCATACGCCGAGCAGCAAACAGATATGTCAAAAGACACCGGTCCCCATTACACGAACTGACAAGGGATTTCAACATCCAACCAGACAAAATGGAGACGATCAAGGCAGTGCGATTCCCGCCCTACTGGAAATCAAGGGTTAAGACTGAGATAGCGGAATCAATGGAGGAGGCAATGGCAATGGAGAGGAGGGACAACAGCGACGTAAAGGCATACGGAGACGGATCAGGTATAGATGGCGGTATAGGAGCTGCAGCGGTGATATTTCGAGGTGGGAGGAAGATGAAGACATTAAGGCTGAGGGTGGGCTCAGCAAAGGAGCACGAGGTATATGAAGGCGAAGGTCTAGCACTAACCTTATGCACAGAACCACTCCGAAGCATGACGAACGTGGGAAGTGCAACGTTCAGCATCGACAACACATCCGCTATTCGGGCAACAACTCTCTCACAACCAGCACCATCCCATCACATCTTTGATCTGTTCCACAAACGCATCGACATGGTACTAAGGCAGCATCCCAACATCTCTATCAAGATTCGATGGGTACCCGGACATCAAGGCATTGCAGGGAACGAAGCGGCAGATGAAGAAGCGAAAGCGGCAGCCCGAGGCGATGGTAGTGAGCTGCAGAAACTTCCTGCGCCACTACGGAAACCAATCCCCTACAACAAATCATCGTTACTCCGAGAGTTCTACGCAAAGCAAAAACGTCACACTGACCAGGCTTGGAGGAAATCACCCCGCTACTCCAGGTTCCGACATATTGACTCAGCAACTGCTCAGCGAGCTGCACACCGGTATAGGAAGCTGGCCACTTCCATGCCGCGAAAAATTACCAGCATAATGGTGCAGTTACGTACCGGACACATTGGGCTCAACCGCCACCTCTTCAACATCCACCGAGTCGAATCCCCTGCATGCCCGAAATGCTCATACCCAAATGAATCTGTCCATCATTATCTCATCCGATGCCCAGCATACCGGAATGAACGAGAGACGCTACAGAGATCTATAGGCACCCGAGGAACAGCAATGACAGTCAAGCACATCTTAGCACGCCGAGAAAACATTCCCCACCTGATTCAGTACCTCAACGACACACATCGCTTTGAGTCCACATTCGGAACCTTCCCAGATGTTGATGTAGAAGACGAAGACACAGCAGACTAAAGCGGCCAAGGAAGTGGAACCATCGGGAGCATGACGAGAAGAGAAGGCGATAGAACCACCACCTTATCACCCCATAGCTGAGGCAAATGGGAAGGCGGTCGCGAAGCAATTCGCACTGAGCTCAGAGAAGCTCGTTTGTTAAGACGCTTAGATACGCAGAACCAGGAAAAGGGCGAGACATAGACAAGTAGCATAATCCCACCATACGCTAGCGTGTAGGATCACGATACATATCGTACTAATCGGATTCAAAAAAAAAAAAAAAAAAAAAAAATCACTAGTATCTAGTTTTCCGGGTTTTTTGTATCCTGCATATCATACGAATCCCCTCGTTTCCCAGGACCCTCAGACCAAACAACAATGAACGAAAAATGGATGTAGAATCGTGGATAACCAGGTCACTAGATCTGAGAACAACAAAGACGAGGTTAAGCTATGATACTCTAAGGATACCAATCGCTTCGTCGATGTCCACCACCATTCTGACCTGGTGGACCACCGTGACCGCCCTGTGGTCCACCCCCATTCTGTTGCCCAGGTCCACCATGCCCATTCTGTGGGTGACCGCCGTCCTGTGGTCCTCCCTGGCTGTTTGGCGGATTTCCCTGAGGCTGATGATCACCATCGGGTGGTCCATTGGATCCTTGGCGACCGGGACCTCCGTTACCTCCAGGAGGACCGTTCTGACCGTTAGGTCTTGGCGGTGGATTGCTTCGGCCATTAAAGCGACCTCCCTGATCCCCAGGAGGACCGTTCTGTGCATTAGGGGGTCCTGGTTGTCCGTTCTGAGGACCCTGTCCGGGTTGTTGACCTTGTTGACCGTTATGGTCGCCCTGACCTGCGTTCATCCCCGGAGGACCGCTTGGAGGACCATTCTGGCTAGGTTGCTGGCTGCCATGATTTTCACCTGGTGGTCCTTGTCCCGGACCGCCACCGGGAGGACCACCATTCCCGCTGAATCCCTGTCCGCCGTCGCCTGATGGATGGTTGTTCCCGCCTCCATGAACGTCTCCTTGACGAGTGCCTAGCGACGTCTATAGCAACATGAACTCAGGGGAAACTTTGATCAGAATGTCTACTTACTGCTGGGAGGGCATACGCGGAAAGTGCCATGGCGAGGATGACGTGAACAGCAGAAATGCGCATGGTAGATGAGGATGGGTTGTTGGGAGTAGGTTGAATGTATGAGGAGAGAGTTGGATCTGTAGTTGGGCCGGCCAATACAGAGATGAAGCACCAGGTTTGATGAAGAATAAAGAGGTTCTCTGGTTTGTTTTTATACCTGGCTGGGGTGCGCCAGTGTTGAGTTGACGCGTCATGGGTTCAGGTGACCCGTGCGTGTTACGGAACCGGCAGGGATCAGAGACAACTGTCCGCAGTATGTCGTTGCCTTAGAGAGGGGCCTAACTGCGAAATACGAGTAGCAATGCTACCAGACTTTATCATGACATCGACGGCTACACTCTCCCGAGTTTTGCTTACCGTCTTCCATGTTGTAGGGCAGTGTCCTGAGCTACAATATCAGTCAGTTCGATGAATGCTTGGATCCTGGCATCTGAACGCAATGAGCACCATGTTTGACTGGAACTGCGACACACCACAGTGGTATAACGTCTTCTGGTTTTTTTTTAGATGCCATTATAAACATCTACGGGTGCAGAGGAGTACCACTGATAAGTAATCTGTGCATCACTGCGGAAGTCTGTGCGTCTCTAGTAGCAAGCGTGTTCAAGAATACTGCACCAGGATACAGGGATACGTTGTCTGCCCTTGCTGTAATGACCGTCTCTCATTGACGTACTATGACTTACTCTCTGCTAGAATAGTTGCATTCTTTGCACGGACCAGAAGCGAATTTTCACATCTGATAAGCTCATTCTGTTATGGATATTGGGTATCCACTGATTCGGTGCATGAGTCAACACATGCCCGAACTCGGCCTTCTCGGTCCTAGTAGTGACTCGCTCGTACTTTCTCTTACTTTCTCTATTCTTCGTATTGATACTAGAATATTATGGAACATTATAGAATAATAATGACTCTAATATTTCCTTAGTATATAAACTCGTAGGTAACATTGTACAGTTATTTACCGGTCATTGCAACACCATGGTTCAATGAAACACTTAGCCTCTTGCTCTCCCTCCCTTCATCCTTCATCATCAACTTGTATTACATTGCTGATGTGTATTGTATCTTCATGTTCTGCAGTGATTCTTCATATGTGACATGAATAATATTCCCGAGAAATTGAGGCTTCTGTTCTAAAAATATCTATTTTCTCATGAACTCAAAATCTGACCTGGAAATGTGTGTCCTCCATCTGAATGTAATCACCCACAAAGGCCTCAATAATGTTAATGACCTTCTGAAGAACCTGTGTGACAGGTTTGAGACCAAGCGGCCATTATCTGAGGAGTCTAGGGCATAAATAAAAGTGCGGTTCTGCCAAGCCATCACCTTTGATGGACAGTCTGACAGTCCAATGCGTCCATTATTGCCCTGCTGCCTCCGAACTTTATTTCTCCTCTTGTTCAATTTTTTACTATGCCTGGACATGCCAAATCAAACTCGAAAAAGTGTCAGATTGCTCACAAATGCCATGACCAGCTAATGGAAAAGGCAGTCATTGCAAATGATTGCATACAAGAATGAGCTTGTCAAACTACCTGGTGCTCCTCGGAAAGGTGCAAGAAAAATCTGCAAAGATTTTGAGGCTGTATATCAGAGAGAGACTGGAAAGGAGATCTCACTTTTCTATAGCACTCGAGCGATTCCGAGTAGCTGACTAATGAGGTTTGGGTATATGGGCCGGACTGTTTCAATGACTCAAAATAGCCTAGAATACCCACGCCACGATAATGCTGTGAAAACGGACTTGTACTCGCACCTTTGAGCATCTTTTTTTTACTGTATCTTATTGTTGTATAGTATTACACATTCTTACATTCAAACCTAGTCAAAATTCCCAACCAATTGGAACCTACAGTAAATATCCAGTTTTGCTGTTTCATTGACCGGTAAATAACTGTATTGAAAAGCTTTTACCAATCTACTACTTTAAGGACACCTTCACTGCGTGAACCCTCAGTTATGCCTAGCGCTTGCTGAACAACTCGTTGGATATGCCTAGCGCTTTCTGACACCAACCCGAAGGTTACGCTTAGCGCTTGCCTTCACCCTCGGCCCGTAATAGCTTCGCGCTTACAGGCTTTCTATATCGGTAATTGCTCCGTGCTTACCGGCCACTTCCCTCAGTAATTGCTTCGCGCTTACTGATTTCCTTTATTTCGCAAACCGGACCTCTCAGGTCTCCTCACGAACCCTCGCTGGAATCCATTATATTCCCTAACGACGTACATCATTCCTAATTACTCTTACCTCACTTCGATCACCACTCCTCGCCTCGTGCTCGCATCTCCGGATTTCGGCAGATCCATAACACATTCGTCGTACGACTGAGGAAGTCTGTGTATCAACATTTCGCGTGATTGTTACACGGCCACACCCACATGTTGGAATCCGATGATGGTTGTTGCTGGTCCCCCGCCGGTAATGGTTTACTTTCTTGCAAAGCTCGCTTTTCTGAAGTAAATGCCACACCTAGGGTTGGAACTCTCCTGAAATACGGGGATGGACTATAAACTGCAGCGGAAAAACTCTGCGTATAATTAGTTCGACGACGATATGAAGGTCTTGGTTGGTCTATTCCTTGTACTGAGTCTCTTAATACACCATTCTAGGTTGCCGATATTGAATAATTCATCGAAATCGCTGGGTTTCATCGACGGTCCTACTTGTAGGAAGTCTATGACGGCTCCAGGAACATGAATGTCAGCCTTCCGTTTTCTTATCAATGAGCGGGGACCTTAGGAGTGATTTTTCTTTATTGCAGTGAGGCAGGTGCATTAATTGCTTGCCATAACACCTCTTGACTCGCGACGCACCATTACACTGTCATATTTGTTCAACGCATACACCAAGAGTTCGACGAAGAGACTTAACAACAACAAAATCGATGAAGGTCCACGTGTAACAAGGATGTCTACATATCGTCGAACCATATCGTGCAGTACGTGTCCATTTTAATGAAGGATCGCAATCGACTAAACTTGAATGTAGAAAACCTGAAAACGGCATGAACTCGGGTCTAAAAAAATTGGACCGTGTGAACAAGGCAGCTTTGTCACACTGTAGCTTCGCGAGTTGATGGCAGGTTATGACGAGGTGCGTCATTTGCGTCATCATACGACGATCCCTTGATCCCCGGACTGTCAACGTCCAGGACCCAAACAGCTGCAAGCAACATTTCGAAGGGTATAAAGACCAGTCAATGTTCGCGACGGAATCACCCTTACCCTTTCTCTGCTCCCACTATGACGCCCTTTGCTATTCCTCCCGGTAGCGCGTCTCATCTGTCCGCTACACCAACCGTGGCTGCTGACAAGGAAGGTGGTGAAGCTGGGGTTGTCAGCGGCGACGACGTTATAGACGTAGCTGCAGAGAAGAGGTACGGCGCATAGATTTTCCCTCTAATGTTCATTCTGAACCGTGTCGTTGCAGGTTGCTCAGGCACCTCGACCTTCGGATCATTCCCATTTTCTTTCTGATACTCCTTCTCTCCAGTGTCTCAGCAAATGATCTAGTGCGTATCTACCCCCTTAGATTTTAATCATGGCTAAGAGAGCCGTTTCATACTAGGGAAATGCTATAACCCTCAATACCGACACCGGCGACTCCCTCCTGCAGGTATTGCATATGACCACGCACACGTTTTATGCCGTTGCCGCTGCTCCGTTCCTCACAGTTACGCTCTTCCAAGTTCCGTCGAATTACATGCTCAAATACTTCTCACCGCCATATTGGCTCGCATTTCTTACTCTGGGGTGGGGAGCGACCCTCATGGTTATGGCCGCTTCACAGAATTACATCACTGTACTCCTTCTACGTCTCCTAATAGGTGCGTTCATCGCAGGTATGTTTCTTATCACTGTCGGAGTAATCAACTCACAGACCTGAAGGCCTCGCACCTGGCATAATCTACTTCTCCACATTGTACGGTTGTACTATCTCCTCCTTCCTGCTTCTGAATTCTTTCTTACCCTAGCTGGTATCGCCTTCAAGAACGTTCCGTTCGTATGTCATTGATTATGGCATCTACACCTCTTGGAGCCGCTTTCGGTGGAAGCGTTGCCTACGGAGTCGGCAGTCTGAATGGTGTTCGAGGTTTGGAAGGTTGGTGATGGCTATTCCTTATTGAAGGGGCGCCAGCATGCTTACTCGCAATCTTCGTGTTCCTCTTCTTACCTGCTTATCCTGAGAATGCAACATGGCTCTCCGACGACGATCACGCTCTCGCCATCCGCCGCATGAAACACGAGTCCTCCAAGTCTGTCGGGCATGCGAAGATAACTTGGGATGGTGCCAAGTCGACGTTGAAAGATGGGCGACTGTATTTGCACTATTTGTTTGCTGTGGTTTCCTTCGTCCTGTCGGCCGCCATAGGACTCTTCACACCGACAATTGTCAGTGGACTAGGATACCAAGGAAGGAATGCACAGCTATTTGTCATCCCGCTCTTTGCTGCCACGTCTGTAGGTACCGTAGGGTTGTCAGCGGTGGCAGACAAGTATCGAGCGTGGTCAATGTGTGTACTACTCTCACAAATTTTAGCAGGGGTGACGTTCATTGCTCAAGGTACACCTATGCTTCTTCTATCTTTGAATCAAGTTAACCGGGGGATATTTTAGGAATCCTATCGCCAACAGCCTTTAAAGCGCGTTACACGCTGCTCTGTTTCGGATCGATGTTTGCCTTCATGCATTCGGGGGCTGCGACGGCTTGGTTTACCGGCAACCTAAGGGATACAAATGCAACGACCCTGGCCATCGCCATTTCTACAACAGTTACCTTGGCGGGACAGGTCATTGGTATGTCGTTCGTCGATTCTGTTCACACACCTGCTCATCCTTGTTAGGAGTGTTTATATACAAGTCAAGTGACGCGCCAGGATATTGAATCGGTCATTACACAAATGCGGCCATCATGTTTTTCTGCGCAGCCTGTACTCAGCTGTTACGGACGATTTACAAGCGGAGGAATAAGAAACTGCAAACGGGACAGAATCCGTGGATAGTATAACATTTCTGTGTTTCCGTAGGTTCTGATATCGTATAATTCAAGTCTCAGTATCCCGTTGTCATCCAGACCCCTTCCCACTCTCCTTCGTGGGGGGTAAAAGCTGCTTCGCAGCTGGGGATAATTGAACGCTTACATATTATCTTATCTTATCTCTCACGTGATGTTTTGATCTTTCTATTGGGTTTAAAGAAAGGTTATTTACACTAGTCTAATTGGCGTCTGAGTCGGCCGCTCCCTCAGCGCGTAACTGTCCATATCCATCATATGTGGTCTCAGCCTCCCCATGGGAGCCCCCTCATCCATCTCACCAGTGAGTACGTGGCACAATACAGACACAGCAGAATCTAATGGGCTTCTAGTTTCCTCGCCATGTCTCTCATTTCTTCCGAGCTATATCTACCTGGCGGTCTCAGTGGGAATGCTTATCACTCTCTCTGAATCACCAGGTATGTCTCTTTCTTCTCGTAGTGGTTTCCCTTCAGCTTACAGGTCGCTCTCATTGAATTGACAGAGCTTTCGTGTTTTTTAGCATATTGAATAAACTCTTATTCCATCGTCTAAAGACTCAATTTATTCTGAAATCCCTGCTATGTCCTCTGGCAGTAATGTCTCATCCCAAACATCTGGTAACGTACTGCCCTCTGGAGGATCGACTCAGCGAACATCCATGACCGCTGGAGCCCGACACACACCCAGTCGGGAAGGCTCACCTGCTAGACCGGATGCTCCCCAGGCGCAGGTCACCATTCAGTGCGATGCTATCATCGAGACTTTCCGCACCAGTACCAACACTTCTAAGCCAGATGTCCTCGCCCAAATCCTCTGTGTCTTAGACTGACCGGGGTTCGGTTCGGTGCAGGTTCGGGCACTTTTGCCTGAACCTCAAACCTGAACCTCAGGTGCAGGTTCGGTTCAGTGCGATCATGTGACCAAACCTGCAGGTTCAGGTGCGGTTCAAGGTGCACCGGGTTTGCACCTCCCGATGCAGCAGCAGACAGAAAGTCGAGGCTGGATGCTGTACAGCAGGGCGGGATAGTTCTAGCAATGTCTATTATACTGTATATTTATTCAACTTATAGTATATCACCCAATAAATGTCATTTAAGGCCAGATATGAGTGAACTCATCAATGAGTATGACATCACCAACGCTAACCATGACTCAATTCCATCGCAAACATGGCCAAAGGAGGTGCAAAGTAGAAAAGATGCACCAGAAATAGACCTAAATGATAAATAGTACAGAAAGGCATCTCAAAGATATGTATAAAAGTCCTAATAAGAGCAGTTAAAAATGTATAGTGGTTCGGGGTTCAGGTTTGGGTGCACCCATCTGGCCTTGTTCGAACCTCGAACCTGCACCCACATAGCTACAGTGAACCTGAACCTGCACCGCACCTGAACCTGAAGGTGCGGTTCGGGTTCGAACCGGGTTCACGAGGTTCTGCACTGAACCGCAGTCAGACTACCGTGTCTTGTCTGAGTTCTTCAATGCCCGACCAGGACATGATGACAACTTCAATAACGCCCTCCGCATCTATGTTGAGATGCTCGACAACTGTGAGAATGAACAACGAGAGCTCATCCATGAAGGTGAAGGCCAAGTCCGAGCCAGAGCTCGCAATCAAGAGGAAGAGGGACAACTGGGATGACCACAGGCCACTGACTTCCATGAAGAAGAGAATGACGAAGAAGCCGGAGATGGAGGAGGATCCGATCCTGGAGCAAACTCTGATGAGGAAGATCATGATGAGGAAGGAAGGAGACCAGCAAAACGGCCTCAGATCAATGAGTCCCAATTCCCATGGGCACCTGTTGGAGAGATTAGATGAGCACTCCTCCATCCAGAACTCCAACACACCCTCACACTCATTGAAAACTACACCCTCGACCTCAAGGCAGCCAGGCATAGCATCACCAATTCCCCCGAGTGTCCTGAATTCCCTGAGGAGCAATGGCTCTCCCTCTTGGCTGGAAAAGCAGTCAACCTCGATGTTGTCTTTGCCTCCATGCACTCCACTTCAATCAACAAAGTACAAACTCATGAAATATCTGAAGGGGTTGCTCTCCGATTCTCAGAAAACACCTCAAACCCTGCGGAGCAGAAAAGAAATATCAAAACTGCTGACGAGTGGACGACAACCTGGCACACCTATACACAAGCCATCCTCGTTGCTTTCCTGCATTGCTACCGGGAACTCTCTCTCTACCAACAGTACATGTCATCACTGTTCAGAACCGTCGCCGTCCCACTCCACAACCATGTCTTCATCCTCGATCGTGCCATCTGCAGCTGCATCGGACAGTGCAGGAATATCCTCCTCTCCAAGACAGACAAGTTCAGAGATCTTGAGCGCTCCCACATCTCTACCTCAGGAACTGGTTACCGGGAATTTGAAGAGAGTCATGCAGAGGGACGATCTAGAAAGCGAGTCAGCGAGCATGCGCGAAACCTCGAGGCTTGCCAGAGATGGAATGTGGGAGTTTGCCCATCTGCCAATGGAAAATGCAGATATCGACATGTCTGCTCAAGCTGCAAGGGAGGACACCTCATCTCCGCTTGCCCGAGCAGAGTGTAAGGAGAGGGTGGAGGCATTGGAAGGAAGGGGGAGGTTCGAGAGGAAGATGAAGGGAGGGGAATGGGAAGGAGAAGGAACAGGGTTTGCTCCATGCTACCGGCGTGGTTTTGTTTTCTCAGAGACAAGCACCGGGAAGAGCCGGACCGCTGGCTGCACGGAGTTTGAGTTACCAGTGCTGCGACCTCCTGCAAAGGAATACGAGAATGCGGAGGCAGTCAAAACAATTGAGGAATATCCTCACTTGTTCAAAGTCACGACACCGATCAACATTGACGAGTTCGAAAAATCCTTGCAGTCTCATCCTAATCAGGAATTCATGCAATCAGTGGTAACGGCACTGAAGGAGGGTTTTTGGCTGTGGGCAGATACTCAACCTTCAGGAGAATTTCCACTCACTTGGGACAATGCGAGAATGAGTCCTTGATCTGCAATGGAACAGGAGTTCATTCACAGATACCAGGACGAAGAAATAGCTGCCGGACGATTCTCTGAACCTTTTGGTCCCGATCTCCTGCCGGGAATGTACAGCACTCCGGTTCATGCGGTGCTGAAGCCTCACTCTGAGGATCTCAGGATGGTATCCAACATGTCGGCAGGAACCTATGCCCCCAATCGAATGATTCAGCATGCAGACATAGCTGGTTCCAGACTCGACAGCCTGCACACACTCTTCTCTGCAATACTACGTTTTAAATGGAGGTCTCCAGAAAACACCCGCAAAGTGCTTGTTGTCTTTAAGTCCGACGTCTCCAAGGCATATCGGCTCGGTCCTATGCATCCGCTTTGGCAACTGAAGCAAGTGGTGATGACTGGATACCTAACCAGTGAGCAGAAAGCTGCTGGGGAGGTGGAAAAACTTGTCAGGACGGTGGATTGCAACAATAACTTTGGTGGGAGGGGTTCCTACCGAGTTTGGTACAGCGTCAATGGCCTTGTCACCTGGGTAGCCATTAATGTTGAGAAGATTGAGGATCTAGGCTGCTATGTTGACGACGACTTTGGATTTGATGAATGGGGAAAACTTGAATACTACGAGCCTTACGACGAGTTCTATCCCTCAAATCAGACAAAGCTACTCAAGCTATGGGACCGCCTTGGAGTGCCACACAGCAAGCCCAAACAGCTCTTTGGCCTGCAGCTCGCAGTCATAGGGTTTGACGTTGATCCAAATGCGATGACAGCTACCATGCTGGAAGACTCAAAGGCCAAGCTAGTCCTGGGACTCCGACACTTCGCTGCATCAAACCGTCGAAGCTTGCAAGAGTTTCAGCAGATCTCTGGATGGTCCAACTGGTCATTCAATGTGTTCCCTCTCCTCAAACCGGGCCTGTGCAACATGTATGCAAAGATGGAAGGAAAAACCAACCCTTTCGCTGGAATAGCCATCAGTACCACTGTGAAGGATGATGTCAAATGGCTTGCAGATCATATCGAGACGTCTACGGGCATATGCTGTTATGATTCGATAGACTGGGACCCAATAGTGGACGCAACGGTCACTATTCTCTGCAACGCCTGCTTAGGCGGGATGGGGTTCTGGGTCCCGAAAATTGCCTCAGGTTTTGTGTGCCTGACACCTGACATGCCAGATGGTGATGAAATCATTTTCTTCTTCGAGGCCTTGTGTGTCTGCATGGCAATACACTGGGTAGCATGCACGCTGTCCCCTGAGTTACGAAAGCGAGTAACAATATTGACAGACAACACCAACACAGTTGACATCTTCAACTCACTGAAAGCTTCCCCAACTTATAACCCCATCCTTAAGTCTGCCATCGACGTGATGATAAGTCATAGCATCGATCTGCGTGTACTTCATATTCCGGGCTCTGAGAATGATGTCGCAGACGCTCTGTCGCGATCACAGTTCTCGAGGGCCCAAGATCTTGTGCCCAATCTGATAATACTGCCATTCACACCCCCTCGCAATGTGCTGGGGGCATCAAAATGTTGATTGAGTTAACTCCCGGGTCTAGACAAAAGGTTTGTGAGCCTTGGACCCTGGAGAGGCTACATCATGAGAGGTGCCTAGCTCTAGGCTCTGCTATTGATACATCAACACTAGGGTCCTATAACTCTGCCCTGAATTCGTACATCACCTTCTGCAAGATCCACAACTTCCCCGTCAAACCCACTGAGGATACCCTCAGCTACTACGTCATCTTCATGTCCGCCCATATCAAACCAGACTCCATCGGCACTTATCTCTCCGGGATATGCAACAGACTCAAGAACTTTTTCCCTGACGTCCGCGAAATCAGGAACTCTGCATTCGTCAGTCGCACCCTGAAGGGGTGTAAACAGCTCAGAGGCTCGGAGATCAAGCGGAAGTCACCTCTATCCAGAGAGGATGTCTGCCGTGCAATTAGCATGCTTGGCCAATCATCCGACTACAATGACAGCCTTTTCTTAGTGATCCTCATCACGGGTTTTCATGGCCTCCTTCGTCTCGCAGAGCTGAGCATGCCTGATAAGAAGAAAGCTCGAAATTGGAGAAAGATAGTCTGCCGAACAACGGTCGAATGGCTCCCCGAAGGCTACGCATTTTTCCTGCCTGCACACAAGGCCAACACTTCGTTTGAAGGGAATAAAGTCATCATCCCAACCAACAACAACCAAGGTTTCGATCCTCTCCCCGTATTTCGACGATACCTTGCTCACAGAGACAGCCGACACCTTGTCCATCCAGCATTATGGGTAACGTCTGCTGGCTCTGTACCTACTCGCTCCTGGTTCATGAAGAGACTTCGCCAACTCTTCCCCAGCATGAAAATCGCAGGACAGTCAATGTGAGCAGGTGGAGCGACATACCTAGCCAAAGAAGGTGTCCTACCTTATCTCATACAAGCACATGGTTGTTGGTCTTCATGCACATTCAAAATATACATTCGGAAGAACCCCGTCCTTCTAGAGGCCATGATCGACACTCGAGCCCCTGCCATATAACACACCACCACGCACATGCTCCCATAGCACTTCTTGCTCTATTACCCTTCAATACTCTCTTTGCCCTCCCCGGTTATACTAACTGGGCTGTTAATAGTGACAATCCGACCGTCCGGGAAACAAGTGGGTACGGATACGCTGGCGAGGTCTAAGACGCAGTCCGAGTCGGAGGCTGGGTACAAGGGCAAATCAGAGTTGTAGGAGGTCTAGCTTATGTACTGGGAATCAAAGACGGGTTAGGGACTAAATGTCGGTAAAAGTGTTCATTAACCTACCGGTTGTACTTCTGCTACAAACAATGCACCAGTGCTCGCCATCAGTCCCGGAGGCTTGTCCTCGTCTCTAAGTTTTGCCTATATCCTCTGCATGGGGCAACAAAATCGACTAGTTGTCCGATTTCATTTAGCTCAGCTTCGGGGATAGCGTAATACTGACATTCGAAGATGAGGAAGATGGCGAGGCATCCACATTGGAGTGAGTGATGACCTGGCGATTGCTAAGGCGCCAATATCTGTCTCCAGAAACAATAAAAGACTCGCTTTTTTCTTCCCATACGCTTCGCTCAGTGATATTGATGGGTTGCGATAAGATGATAGTTATCCAAGTTAATCACATAAGGACCCGTTCCCAGCGCTTCTGAAGAGAGCAATCAGTCATGTGGTACGCACTACAGAAGACAATATACCTTGCTAGCTGAGCCGGCGGCAGAAAAGACTCCACCTCCAACAACGAATCATGGACTGGCCGTCCCCGAGGGCGTTGTTACGGCCTCTGAAACTTCCTCAGAATGATATCTGCGATGGGATCCTGTTTCCATGACAACAAAGCACCAATCGCCGACATCCTCGAACAGTTTGTTTCAATGACGGTGATTCATGTCAGAGATACAATGAGTCAGGCGAAGAATCCAAGTTCGGAACTGTCCTTCAAAATAGAAGACCAGGTTGTTAGTCAGTCGTATTCGGATCCACGGACTCCTCTCGCAATCCAAGGTAACCAGACCTGGGAGCGAGAATGTGGGTTCTGGTTACTAGAAGGAGAGATCTTGGAAGGGAGAAAAAGACGTCTTCTTCTCCGATTCCTTGACGCCGCCTTCGCGTCTCACAAATATGGTGGTCAGAAGGCGATGGATGATTGGATAATGACATCCCGCCATAGATTTGTTTGTCCCTCTACATCCCATTGCAAAGCTTGGTTGGTGTCTCGCTCGCGATGAGCAATGGCATCAAGTACGATATGTGACCTACAGTCTCTCGCCTCGCTGAGGAAGCTTATGGGTTCTTTCAATGGCTCTACGTAAGCGACAAGCTACTAACGAGAAAAAAACGACATACATCCTGTGCGACGGTTGAGCCTGATACCTTGAAACGCTATTCTCTACAAGGCGCAACACAACACCGAGGAGCTGCATCGAACAAGGTCTTGCCTGATGAACTCTGCCTAGTTGGTTATCCTGATCAAAACGCGATCCTGAGGGATGCTGGGCCCAGTATTCCATGCTGATAGGCAATATCCTCTTAGATGACGATAAAGCGATAGGAATTTTTGTGGGAGTGACATGATTGGGAAGCTGTTTCTCATAATGAACATGACTTCCGTAAGACCACCGTTAATCACATGGTGTACTGTTCGAAAGATTGGTATGGGGGAAATAAATTCTTCTATCCAAGACATGACATGGCGTCCTAATTCTCGATATGAGAAACAACATGATAAATACGCAGCAAAAGAAAACATACCTTATTCTGCATTCGTCAACTGGGCCACTATACCCGTCTCGGCTCTCCCATCAGGCTATCCAATCGCTACCTGCTTGCTTGAATCATGGAATCGTACTTGATCGTATTCTTCGTCCGGCAGTAGCTACTAGCAATATGGTGAAACTTGCACCATGTCAGAAAGGTTGTTTCTGTTAAGGATAATCTTTGACATCAACGGGATATTCTCGTAACAGAAGAGAAAACGCACGAATCAAAGCTGTGTAGAAGCTAGTACACCGTTGCGATCATAGAGCCTTATTACTTCTCCCAAATTTCTCCCGACACATTCCTACCGGCGCAGCATCAGCGTATCTAAGTAAGAACGAGGCGCATAATAAGCCGATCTAGGATAAGACGGGACTACCGTTTGTCGGACGTTAGCGATTTGTTACCAAGAAATTGGAGAATGATATTTTTGGTCATGATGGTTAGGAAAGTGCTGTGACTAATTGTGACTGTGACTTCGCACCGGCCTTGTATCCCGCAACGGCCCGTCACGGTAAGGTTCATCAATTCGACGTTGGGTTTTGGTTGGGTTCTCAGTCCTGTGTACACAGGATTCGGTCTATGCTAATCTGGGGTAGCAGTTGGGTAGCGGATAATTTATATGCACCTGTAAGTGATATTCTATCCACAAGTGTGGTTGAATCCTGGTCACAAGAAGATCACAAGACCAACACAAGACTAAGAAAAGACAAAATATGCAGAAGACCTTGGGTTACAAATTACTACACGGACACTGGACAGTTCGAGGATCAATTATTGTCTGATAATCGTAAACCAATGACAAACCACAACAAAATTGTGTTGAAGTCCTGATTCCTGATTGATTAATCGTCGTAACCTGTGAGGATTCAGGAAGCCACCTCGCACATTTCGTTCCCAGAAAGGCCAGTCAATTCTGTATTCCTTAACCCTCCGGCAGGCAGGGAGGCAACGTTCACGTATTATTTCTGGGTCGGAAAGTCAGCATTCGCGAGGCTCCGTACAGCATCTTCTCACTGAAAAAACAATCAGCTCGGAAGACTCAGGTAATGAAAAATTCTTCGTGCAATATTCGGCAGCTTACTTTTCACAAAAGTTGGTCGTATACACTGCTCAAATAAACGATAATTAAGTGATGCGAGCATCATCCTACATCCTCGAACACGCAATGCATGTGCATGCGCTGCCATGCCAATGGCAAGAATATCCTGTGTGATGCTAACTTTCATTATCTTTAGCTTGACGGATAATCCTGGAATCGATCGTGAATTCGTGCGGGACGAGCGCCGGTCCTAGAGGATCTCTGACGATTCTACAAGCATGGAACGGACGATCAGGAAAAAGTCCAGTGGGAGGACCTCGTGCAGAGTAGAGCATGGATCAAGGTGCACACTTCCCTCGGTGGTGATGATACGCAGAGCTGGTCCGGAAATAAGGTCAGAATACCTGATGACGGGACATTCTTGAATGAAAGGCCCTGGGATAGAGTTTATGAGAAGGATATATTTAAAACCTTGCTGCAACCTACTGAAATACTGCCTGGTACTGCATGAACGCTGCAAAGAACGTTCTTTATGAATAGCGCTGTATCTAGTTACGACAATTCCACGTCAGGTGACTTCTTTCGAGCAATGAAATACTGTCGAACTGTAGTACCGGCTCATCAGAAATATTGCGAGGTGCTTCGCAGTGACCCTATGACTAGCTTGTCGATGCGCTGTGAACCTGCGTCGTGGCTCAGGACACGAGTCGTCGATTCGTACGATAATGCCTTGAGGAAGGGTAATGACATACGCACATGTTTCCGTGAATAGGGAGCCCGACATACGACACACGCAGCATAAAAAATAATAGAGCATCTAATAGAATTAATTGCGTGAGACTTAGAAAATTGCTGGAGAGTGGCAATACCAACTGCAATTCTATGCTGGAGAAGGAGATTTCAGCAGTCCCAGGTTCGGGCGAAAGGCCCGATCGTAAAATGTCCTCAATATGAACAAAAACGTTATTGAAAAACAAGGTTCAGAGCTGTGGGAAAAGGCACAAGGTTGATTCAATGGCGGTGCGGTCCTATACCGACCGAGCTTCACGGATCAGGTACCCTCTTTTCCGCTGCTTTTCCGGATGACTTAGGCGGTATCTCACATGTTCATGCCGCCCAAATAGTCGCCGCCCATTGCAGTTTTCCAACCCCATTGCAAAGCGCCCACATCGCCTTGGGTATATTGTTCATTAACTGCATCATATCGCTTTACTATGCCAGATGTTCAGGTAGGACCTTTTTTCGATACTTCAAGCTTTAAGTCCGATCACCGACGCATTGACAATTCAAGGTTATTTCAAGGCATCGTTTCGAGGGAAAGGTGTCGAGACCAAATCATACAGACGGAAATTCTGAAGTACCTTCCGATCCTAGGTGATACCTCACCTTTGGCTTCTGTATAGAACGAATGGGACATGCCTTAGTCGTCCCTCTTCCGTGTGGATGGTGTCTTACAGGACATGTATGAGTTGAAGTACCCCATAGGATCCCACGTTCTTAATCGCTTATAGCGTGTGAATGAGCTCTGAAGATCAATTCTTGATGTCAAAATGGCCCGACCAAATTTTTCAGTAATGGCACAACACTTTCCGACTGTGACCATTAGTACACCTTCTCTGACTTAGATATCTTTATTCTGTGTTTTGCTTTATGCAGATGAGTCATGAAATAGGGCTTGAACATCAGGAGAAGAGGACGAGAGTATAGGAGGAGCGCTGGTTCTTTGATCATCAACGGCAAGCTCCGTCCGTGTACATTGAAAAGTGCCTAGGTCACTTACGAAATTCCGGTGAAAGAATCCTGCTTTGAGCTTTTAGAAGAGGTCGGCCTTAAGTGGGTCACTCGGTAACATGAGGGTCGCCTGCTCTGGAGAACTCCTCCCACTTGAAGAGAGCCACACTAATTCGATCAAATTGTGCAATTACTTCCTCCTTTGAATACTGATGAATATGGTGCTTTTTGAACACATGGTTAAGCCTACTTTGAAACCAGCATTGAGAAAGTTAGCTGTACGATTTCGGCCAGTTCGTTGATGGCAAGTGTCCAACTAGCCAGGGTCAGTCAGAACGAAAGACTGATTTGTGGGAAATTGAAATAGACGGCGATCAAAGATACTCGAATGTGCTAGGAAACTCGATCATTTTGAATCGCAATTTGATAGTTTTACGCCGGGTCCGTGCTTGTCACACGTCTAAGAGAATACAAAATCTGGCAATTTCCGAACCTTCTGATGCCGCAGCGAGACCATTTTGATGTTTTCCGTCAAAGATGGACTCGACCATCGCTGATTACGATCGACATAGTATTTTGCAATCATTCCACTTCTGTCACCGACTTTTGCCGACGGATGTCGCTTACTGTCTGGAACGCGGTCCAAACTCAATTTCGACAATCGACGCCTTTGTGAAACGAGACTGTAAAGAGATCTAGGAATATTTCATTCCCCGGTATTGAAATTGCATTGCCGCACGAGAGTTCCGCGTGAAAGACGAGATTTGTTAAGAAGTTTTCGGTTTCCCAGGACCGAAATAGGAACAGGAGTTGTGAAAAACAAGGTGCTTTACAGGCTAGTCGTAGAGCTAACGTCGTAAATCGACATACCAAACCGTGTAGGATCTATGTAAGGAAGTGTGGAATGGGTACCAGTAGACATTTCATGTGGTACTGTCACGGACGGAGGGATGGAAGAGTAATAGCTATCATCATCTCCAGAGCAATTGTCAACGCCCAGCCACGAGAAATCCATGTATTCTCTGCTGGAAGTTGAAGGTGGCCAACGAGGATACGAATTGCCGTGACCGTCAAGTGATGTCCAGACCTCTTCCTTGCAACCAGAATACCCGAGGTCAGGAGTATTGGGCGAAGAATAAAATCTAGGCGACGATGAGTCCTCCGAGGTCGGAGAGGGCGTGGAGGATGCGGATGACTCATAAACAGACTCAGTGGAGCTTTGACGGCAGTCTGGGCTGGAAGTCATAGAGCGCTCCTTAGCGTTGCGCCTTTTCTCTCGGGAAATGGCAGGATCATTGAGGAAGATGCAAGTCTCGTGGCGTGAAACGCACCTCGAGCATGGGTACTCGAGGTCGCATTTGACTTTAGAGGCGGCGCATGCCTTTGGAACCGTTAACCTGTGCAAGCGCTGATCGGGTGTCGGCGACGAACCTGACAGGACTTCTGTCTCGAGCGACTGGATACCATACTTTTTTGGTACAGTCAGTGCAAATGTATTGGACAGAGAGAACTATACTTACGGATCTCTACAGGTTTTCTTGTGGCGCGAGAGAACGTCGCTCCTCGTAAATTGGGCACCGCATAGCTGCAACGATAATGAGGATCAGTACAACAAAGAATCGTTGATGTAGTCCTTTCTTACATCGCATCGATGACTGCGCTCATTGGTATCTACCGACATGAGATGAGTCTACGTCGTGAGGAGGTGAAATGACACTTACGAGAACGAATATGCCGCTGCAAATGGGTCGCCCTAGTAAACTTTGCCGGACAGAACTGGCAGTAGTTTGTCTGCGGGAGCGTCGGTGTATTCCCTTTGTGAAGTCTCTTTCGGTCGCTGACTGGGAATTGGTACATGGTCGGATGAGAAATATGGAAAGACAGAAGCTCAAGTTAAGGGGATTCAAGTCCGGCGACCAAGGAGTCATGACGATCTAGGATCAAGATTTGCATTGAATCGCCGGACTGCTTCGAACCGCGTAAGTCATGATACATGGAGATACCCCTGCTCGATTTCGTACACTAGAGGATGTGCTCATCGGCGAACTGATCGAAATGTAGGAGTCCTCGGTTCCGGAATACGCGTTGAAAGTCCACGCTGAGGCAACCCGCGAGGCCGAGAAGCAGTCTAACACCCAAACAATGAAAAGTTGATCAGTAAATAAATTGACTGTTCAATAAGAGGGGAAATTGTAATGCAATAGGGTCCGGACCCTATAAAAGAGACAGTGATGGAAGAACAACCGCATCTGATGCTTGGTATGTTCGCTGTGAGAGCCAAGGGGAATCGACGGCTTCGAGCACCTAAGGTCCGGTTAACCCTGGCCCGTATCCGCAGTAGCCGTCGGCACATTAATTTCCTGACACCGAAGTCAATAGTAGAGGTGACATCTTGGACAGCATATGGTATACGGTATAGCAATATGCTGTTTAGCAGCGTGTAGCAACAGTGCCGATAGCCAACAGGGTCTATGCCAGTGCATTTTCATGAGCAAGGGAGGGTATGGACAGCTGTCACAGCATCAAAGCGAGACGAAGACGTAAAACCACAGTTCTCAGAGACGGCCAACAGGCATCTAAGAAGAAGAAGGATAATAAGGAGCCAAAGCAACGGAAACAGATCGGGAACCGCAACAACATCCTGCCGACACCACAATATGCGAAGCTTCCGTAAACCATAGCTAAAGGGCGTCTCTTACAGACCTCCCGCTTACAGGTCGGAAATCTGTCAGCGGTCTATTAATCGATTAGCAAAAGGGATAGTAAGTAGGCGGTCATCGGGTGTCCTTACCTCAGTGTAACAGCGGAGCTGGGCGCTTGCGCCTTCAAAACGTGGCAATGCATCCATAAATGAACTTACGCCGTGCGTAGGGGTGTCCTCCTAACGAAGGAGTTCCTTCCACTTCTTGATGATGCATTCATATGAACATGAGGTTGCTTGAGGTGAAAATTGATCGAACTCACCAAAAAGGAGGAAGATGTTTGGTAGAGAACTTTTGGCATCACGTTTTGCAAATTTATGGAAACGAATCCATCTAGGACGACTGATATTTTGATCAGAAGATTATGTTGCAAGGCACCGAGAATCTCACCGTAACTCTAGAAGTCAACATCAAATTTGCAAATGTGCTCAATTAGGAGAATGCGGTCATACAAGACGTCATAAGCATCTCTATTCACCAGATTAGGTGACCCGAACATAAAAATTGTGCCCTGGTGCAATAGGATATTCGACGTGGGTGAAATACTAGTAACGACTTACCCACAGATCAATATTAATTGTGATGCGTGACAATTTGACCGGAAGACGTCTAAACACACTATCTTCCCAACTCACGAAAAAAAAAACCTTGACAGAGTTGATTGATTCATCAAGAAAAATTGCGAAACACTTATGTACTTTCCTGAATCGAAAGGCGAGAAAGTAACCTGAAGATCATCTGTTTGAATAACAAGAAAGGGGTGGAAGACAGTACTAACGCTGAAGGCGCAACCGATGTACAGCATAGTTTTGAAAATTGAACTCGCCGGATGTTTCTAATTCCGAATTCGCGGAGTGCATCGAAGAAAGCAAATGTAAACAGTAATATCGGTAAGAAATATCAATGGTGTTTGGATAGGTGCGACTTCGCGATGGCGGGAGACGACGTAAAGGCACATTAACGTGGTGTTGGTGTTGGTGTTGGACGGTAGCAACACAAGGGTCGCACTCAGGTCCAGCAGCCATGTGCCGTTGGAGTGTCGCGGAATTTGAATGTCCGGGCCGAAGCCCGAGGCAGGCATTTAGCCCAACTTCGAAATTAGCATCCACCTTAGTATTAAAGACTTGGTCATCGAACAGAAATTGACCTTGCTCGCAGTTATTTTATGGTGTATTTTATTAACATAGTACGCCCTGCCTGAGAGCGCAGATTCGACCAAGATTCAGCTACTTCAACGATGCCGGAGGCGCTGTACCTGAAGCGCATCAGTTTCTCATGCAGGCATATTTTTTTTCTCAGGAGATAAGCATAGAAATGGACTAATTTTCCAGGAGAAATTGAATGAATCGCGACGCGCTTCCCCCTAGCCTATCTGCGAGGTTGTTGCAAGTTGCAACGCCATCACCAGGGCTGGGTCCTTTGTTTCATTATGCCCTAACGATGCTGACGACCGTTTTTTCCTCGTGTTTTCTGCAAGTATCTGAACGGCTTGAATTCTCCTGAGGGGGTAGTAGTGACATACACGTGCATATAAATAACAAGGAGAAGTTGAAGATAGGGCGTTTGAATATATGATTCTTGATCATCTCAATCGACGTAAGTATTCTGCTGCTTCTCGAATCGTTCTATCAGAAAGACATTAGAATCTTTAATTAAGCCTGGGCACCAGATCGCTCACGGAGAGCAATGAGTGGCAGGTCCACGGGGCCGGCGCATTCTTCTACAGTACGACGAAGGTCCTAAAAGACCTCATGATATTGAATTATCACTTGGTGAGTAAATGCTTCCTTTCGGAAGGACCTAGTCTCGAGAAGTCTGCACTTCAAGACCAAGTGACGAGAGCTCACTGAATCTGAACACAACTTTACAGCCATCTATTCACTTCTTCCTTGAGCTTATCCAGTCTACCCCGCCAAACGTGGTTAGCTCCGTCGACAACAACAACCTCGAACATTCCCTGTTCAGGGCGTCTCTTGCTCTTTAGGACCTTCATCCACATATTATACGCAATCCGTACTGGCGACAACAGACTTCCGAGTTCGTCTTTTCCCATCAGGATGAGCACATCAGCTCGTGCTTCGTGTCGACAGTCTTCCCATGAACCTCCAACGAGACCTTCTAAGGCACGAAAGTACCATCCAGTTCTGAAGAGACCGAGAATTGGGGAAATAGCGATCGGGTAAGATATTAGGATATATCGAATAGGATTGAAAACGTTCGAACATCGATCAACGAGATCCTTTGGCATACGAATGGTGGTGGAGTAGATGGCCCCACAGGAGTATCCCTGATTCAAAAATCAGAACAAGATGCAACACGAGAAGAAAGAGCAGTCACACAAACAAACAAATCACAATCACGGGCAGAAGGGAACTCGTCCATAAATCGTATGACTTCTTCCCGGAAAATGTCCTGTTGCTCGAAGAGTTAGTTATAGGAGATGGATGAATTTAACGGCACACCTTGTAATCCGAGCAATTATCCTCGCCTACCCACGCCGGCCAACTAGACCATTCCGACCGTCCGCTGCTCTGACCTATCCCACGAGCATTCCATTTAACAACTCGGGCGCCCCACGATATTTGAAGAGCTTCAGCGAGGGCAGATGTGACTGGAGAATCCATTGTACCGCCCAGTCTACCATGAGCGATAAAAGCTAGCGCAGAGGGTCTCTTATTTGGCGGTTCAAGGATGACTTTCTCGAGGTTGACCATAGTGCTCGATGAGGTGAGGGCATAGAAGGGCATGAAAAGCTCTCCAGACAGACTGCGGAATCAGCGTACGCAGTGGAAAGGAGTAGAGACCTATTATTGCTCGTATCAACGAACATCGCACATCTGATGATGCTGTTGAACCCTGTACACGTGGCCAACAGCAGTGACCCTTCCGGCTTTCGGGCCACAGTGAATGGAAGGTCATGACTGCGGAATCGTAATCATTGGAAGAGACACTCGAATGCATGTCGTTTTGGTTTCTTCGCACAGATTCAGGCTGTAAACCAGAGTGACGCCCGTTTCATGTGTTGCAAGTCCTATATGCCGCCCGGCAATACTTGACAGTGACATTCGACACAATGCACTGTCGAACATAACCGTGAGGCCGGTGAGCTGTCGTTCATACGGAAAAGTACAAAGGGATGCACTTACGGGCTAGCGTGACCCCCTACTACGTTCATGATCTTTCGCCGGAATGACATACAGCGCTCGTTCGTGAATTATCTTCGTTCGGTATAGCCCATGTTTGAATCTGCATCCATCTGATCCGCTAGGTTGATTCCTGAACCAATGCTCTCTGTCCGGGAAAATGCGAATTTAAGCTAGATAGCTTGCTAGATAGTCCCTGAGATTCATTCTCAAGATATCCAGGAGTTTGAGAAGATACCTGAAGTGATTCCCCGCAAGGTTAGGGTATAGGTCAACGAAAATGCAACAGGAATGGACGAAACCGAAGAACCCGGAAGTCAGTCGGCGGAGAAGTCAAGAGAGTGCAGCCATAAAGTTTTGCGGAAGAGTTTAGCTGAATACGTATGAGAAAAATTTTAAACAAACGTTCTATATCGTATGTGGTCAGTCTCCGGAAGATAATAGAACAAAATTGATCTTAAAAACAAAAATAAAAAGAAGGCAAGAAATCGACAGCAGATTGACAGACAACTCATTCTAGGCTCTTGGACTCGTATTAAATAATTGCGGGGACCAGCAAAGAGTTCGCGACGCTAGTATTTTATCCGTATCGAAAAGCGGGTCAGGACAGAACTGAGAGTCCAAAGTCGATCCCAGTGGCACACAGCGCAATTGGAGCCTGTCGGAAGTTCACTATCGCTGAGTCAACTGTGATCTCCTTACCCGCCCGACGCCGCAATACGAGAGCATATCCGACATGACTCACATGCACGACACGTTCACAAAGCACCCACACGACCTTGGCCAAATGCAGAACCAACTCAATTAACCCATCACAGGGTGCAAAAATACCTTTAAAGTCCGTTACTCTATTCCACATCACGCGTCGAATCACCCGGGTAAATCAGATGAATGATGAATGAGTGGAGGGACCGGAACAAGAGGGAAGGAGAGTGCCTGAGGACCTGTGCCTCCACCGCGTCTTAGTAGTTAGCGTACTTGTGGCGGTTAATGAAATACTCCAAAAAAAAGTGCGCGATCTCCCCCGAAAGGGACGCCATCGAAGACACCGGACCGTGATAACTGCCAATTTTCCCTGGATTTTGTCCATCCAGTAGTAACAGTCAGAACTCGTACAATCACTGGAGAGCATATATCGCCCTATTTTGAATCCCTACCTTGTCTGTATCCTTCCTTTTTACCGATTTATGCCGGGTATCACCATTCTGTGGCTCGATTTACAGAATGGAATTCCATGTTTTGCTGATTCTTGATTTACTGTTAATGGAGTCCCTTCCCACCTGTCCGAAGTATAGACTCATCCCAGAGGCTAAGGTGCTTAAGAAGCCAACGGCGCTTCACCTCCAGTTTACCAAGGGTATATGTTCAATCATGTCGACCTCCTTCATTACCTGCAATCTTAATCATCATAGTGTCTGTGTACAAAACAAAGGGTACAAATTCCAGAGCACGACTCGAACCTAAGAAAATACGCGTATACGTAGGCTACACAACCCATGGATTCTCCCCGTTTTGCTGTTTCTTATTCCTCCATTTGTAAATTGTCCGTAATAACTGAGTGCAGACGGCACAGAAAAACATAATGGCTGCATCTGTGTAATGGCCTGAACGATACCCTGGCGCCTCACTCGACCTGTATATGAATATTCCTGAAAAAGATGAGCAGGCGTGTGAAAAAGAATCGGTGAACGACTTACCAACGACCTGGCTCCCCATTGCCAACGCCGAACTAATTGCAATAGCCAATGTTGTTGCATTCGTATCTCTTAGGTTGCCCGTGAACCACGCCGTCTTAGGTCCTGCATGTGCGAAGATGAATATAACGCTGAAGCAGAGCAGTACGTAATGCGATCTGGAAGCCGTTGCCGGTAGTGCACCTTAAACCTCTGCTTGGTCGACTTGATTCAAAGACCGGAGACATAAAGGCGTACCTTGAACAATGAACGTCATCCCTGCCAAAACATATGATAATAGTGCACATGTTGACCAGATCCGATACTTGTCCGCTACCACAGCCAACCCCACTGTACCTATAACCGTAGCTGCGAAGATTGGGACGGCAAAGAGCTATGCATCCTGTCCATGGTATCCCAGTCCGCTGATAATTGTGGGGGCAAACAGTCCTACGCTGGAGGACGGGATGAGTGAGAAAATGTCCAACAAATAATGCAAATATAGTCGTCCGTCTTTCAATGTCGATTTAGTGCCATCCCACGTTATCTTGTCATCCACCAAAGACTTCGACGACTCTTGTTTCATTCGGTGGACTGCGAGCGCGCGATCATCGTCAGAGAGCCATGTTGCGTTCTCCGGATAAGCAGGTAGGAAGAGGAATACGAGGATTGCGAGGAAGCACGACGGGGCACCCTCAATGAGGAATAACCATCGCCAACCTTCCAAACCTCGAACGCCATTCAAAAGGCCGACGGCGTAGGCAATGCCTCCACCAACTGCGGCTCTGAAGGGTCCACACGTGTACATTATTGAAATGCGACGGGAACGCTCTTGAAGGCGATACCAGCTAGAGCAAGAAATACTTCAAAAGAGGGACGGAGGAGGAGGGAGTGTCGTACAACGTGTAGAAGTAGATCATGCCAGGCACAAGCCCTAAGGTGAATGCATCAGTGGTATGCTTCTGATAGGATGCTTATGACGTACCTGCTTCGAGTGCACCTATTAAGAGACGCAGAAGGAGTATTGTGATGTAATTTTGGGAAGCGGCCATGATCATAAGAGTCGCTCCCCATCCCAGGATGAGAAACGCGAGCCAATAGGGCGGTGAGAAATATTTGTGCATGTAATTCGACGGAACTTGGAAGAGCGTAGTTGTGATGAAACAAGCGGCAGAAACAGCGTCAAAGCGACGGGTGGTCATGTGCAATACTTGGAGGAGAGAGTCACCAGTATCGGCGTTGAGAATTATAGCATAGCTCTGAAGTGAATTATCAGCCAAAATTTTGACGCATAAGGTTCCCAGATAGACTAGCAAGAACGCCCATGAAAAAGATAGTGGGAATGATTCGAAGGTCGAGTCGCCTGAGCAACCTGGTATCGAATGGAGTTAGTCTGAGCATCAGCGGTAGATATCCATGCCATACCGCTTCTCTGCAGCTACGTCTATAACGTCGTCGTCGACAACAATCCCGGCCTCACCACCTTCCTTGTCAGCAGCCACGGTCGGTGTAGTGGACAGATGGGACGCGCTACCGGGAGGAATAGTAAAGGGCATCATAGTGGGAGCAGAGAGGGGAAGGGTGATTCCGTCGCGAACATTGACTGGTTTTTATACCCTTCGAATTGTTGCTTGCAGCTGTTTGGGTCCTGGGCATTGACAGTACGGGGATCAAAGGGTCGTCGCATGATGACGCAAATGACGCGCCTCGTCATAAACTGCCACCAACTCGCGAAAGTGTTCGGTTCTTAGACGAGCACAGGTCCGAGTTTATGGCAGTTCACTGTCACGTTTAGGTGTATCTACATTAAACAATTAGTACTGTGCATCCCTTCAGTACGACGGATGCTCACTGCGGGAAATGCCAAAATTTTGGGTTGAACATTGATTATATTTGTACAGTAGCAATACGACGTATCAGGTATCAGTATTGTTGATGATTAAGTTCCCAGAGTCCTTCATATATGCTATAATCAACAGCGATTGCTTGAAGAATAATCTGCTCTTATAGAACCGACGAGGGTTGACTTCACGAATATCCCTGCTATCGATTCCGTCTATAACAAGAGGAAGCAACCTCCTTGTGCGCAAAGGATGTATGAGTATTTTCTCGTTCGTTCTGAAATACAGTGTTATTAGAATCGCTTCCTTTGATCAGCAGTATAGGCTTACTATAGAATCCCCAGTGATGCGTACAGCTCATCTGTGAGCAGCTACAACACTGCTATGCCCGTAGGTGTTGCAAACGAACTCAACGACGGTGCGGTACGTCGGAGCTAGAGCCTTTGAACCGTGGATATGATTCTCCGGCGTGTGCTGGTCATAGTTCATCACGCTCACCAGCGACCGAAGCTTGTGAATCGAACAAGATCGCTGTTAGAGTACTATTGTCGACAATGAGGACGAGGGTAAGCAACAGGCGGATGCGCTCTTCAAGAAAACGGCGGACGCTCTGCCACCAGCTCGTTTCATCGCTGGCGACAAAAGCCGCACCCCAAGGTGACGACGTGCTGCGGACTGTTTCTCTTGATCTACAATCCGTAGCATCCAGATAGGTCGCCTGAACCCGCGACGCGTCAACTCAACATTGTCGCGTACAAACCGTTATAAAAGCGAGGCGAAGGAGAACGAATTTCCCATCAAGCCTGGTGCTTTATCAACTGTATCGTCCGGTCCACTACAGATCCAACTCTCTCTTCATAAACCCAACCTACTTCAACAACCATCCTCATCCACCATGCGCATTTCTGCCGTTCATGTCATCCTCGCCATGACCCTTTCCGCGTACGCTCTCCTAGCGGTAAGCAGACATTCTGATCAAAATTTCTCCCGAGTTCATGTTGTAGACGTCGCTAGGCGCTCGTCAAGGCGACGTTTATGGAGGCGGGAACAACCCTCCTTCAGGCGATGGCGGACAAAGATTCAGCGGTAATGGCGGGCCTCCCAGTGGTGGTCCAGAACAAGGACCACCAGGTGAAAATCATGGCGGCCAGCAGCCCGGCCAGAATGGTCCTCCAAGCGATCCTCCTGGGATGAACGCAGGTCAGGGCGGTTATGGTGGTCTGCCAGGTCAACAACTGGGACAGGGTCCTCCGAACGGAAAGAACGGCCCTCCTGGGGGACAGGGAGGTCACGTTAAAGGTCGAGGCAATCCACCACCACGACCTGGCAGTCAGAACAGTCCTCCTAGAGGGAACGGTAATCTCGGTGGCCAAGGATCCAATGGACCACTGGGTGGCGATCAGCACCCCCGGGGTAATCCACCAAACGGTCAGGGAGGACCACAGGACGGCGGTCTGCCTCAGAATGGGCATGGTGGACCTGGGCAACAGAATGGAGGAGGGAATCGACGAAGTGAATGGTATCCTTAGATTGTCGTAGCTTAATGTCATCTGGCACTTCTCCGGGCCACTAGAACCGATATCCATGATTCTATATCCAGTCTTTGCGTTTATCGCTTTTTGGTCTGATCGTCCCGGAAAACAAGCGGGTTCGGATATTCTGCAGTATATAGATAACCCTGAAAGATAGATGCTGGTGATCAAGAGCCAGTCAGCTACTAATGCCAACAAACTGGTTCATTGACGTACTAAATGTCTGCAGGCAGTAGATATTAAGCATGTCTTCATCTCTGAATTTTGCATACATTCTCCGTGTAGGGCCCACGAGTCTTCGGTTCAGCCGAACATGCGAAGAATGGAACGCGGAAGAATTGCGATAACGATATTTTCCCTGAAAATTACCTCTCTGCAAGGACATGTTTTCAGCAAAACTGGAGAAACGATCAGTCATGGACTGAACATTGAAGAAAAGGAGGTACCTGAAACTTTGTGGCACACTACTCTGAACAACCAAACATCAACATGCCGTTGCCGAGGGTACGTGGTTCCAAAGCTTGCTCGTAATGATCCTCGCAATGGCTTCTGTTCTTCATAGCAACAAGTTTTCCACCCGTCAACAACCTTTCTCAGCAAATACGCGAGGGCTTCGACTTCGGAATTACCCTTCCGAAATATGCGGTCAACAGCATTGGGATTTGCCTGCAGTTCATGACGACCTGGGAAAGGGCAGGGAAAGCATAAAAGATAATGTCCGGTAAACCATGAACGCTATGTTCGGGCGGCAATGAAGACGAAGAAGTGACGCCTTCAGAACATGATGGTAATCGAAGCTCCTGCTTCGGATCCGGTCGATGGTTGCCACTGAGTTATCCCCTGTGACGCTTCGTGATTTTCTCCTTCATCTAGCACCATAGTGTTCCACAGCGCCGAGTAGGACGAGCGTTTCTCATCTCGCAGGGAGATGTTTACAGCCCTTTTGGAGACCATAAGTGAGCGATGAGATGCCTGCAAGGAGGAAACGATGTACCTTCTGTCAATATTCGAGCCCGCCAAACCATACCCTAGGACTTCCTCTACGGGGAAGAAGCTGCCCCGATACCAAAGAGTTTCATGAACCAGAAGATTTCGGAGCATGGAGTTCGCCGTTCCCGCCCCTTGGAAATGCTTAGCGGAACGGACATCAACTCGGTCCTGATATCCATGGCGACTTTTCCAGCGCGATTCGGCCACCACTAGTCTCATAAACCAGACTCAAAGGTAAGTCGTTCAATGGATGGACTACCACCTGCTTGTTCGAGTGCATTGGTCTGGGTAAGAAAAGTCGCGTGAGCAGCCCGCATATAAGGAGGAGATAAAATATACCATTTCCCTGCTGGAAGTTTCTTGGTGGCAACGAAAGGGATTCGAGAAAATTCACGAGGAGTGATTTTGGACATGGTGGTTAGACTGTTCTTCGTATCCGCCGACTGGGGCATTCCATATTGATGGATCACAGCAAGAATACACTCCGCATCGACGCTGTAGGACAGGTCTGAAGAACCAATTAGCAAACATTTTTGCAGTAGAGAAGGTAACGTACTTGACCGTGAAACTTGGTAAAGGAAGGATCCGAACCGAGAGAAGCCCCGAACCTGCTGCTCGGTCGGTAAAAAGGCTGTACGGCGTTGCCTATAAGACGTCCAGTTGTCGGTGATAAAGCAAGTCCTTAGATTCGGACCATCTAACCCTTCCCGTTACCAGAACGGCGCTTCTTGGGAAAGGAAGCGACGACTAGAATGTCTCCTCTCCTTTCTCTCTGACGCTTCGAATGCGGCTTCGATGTCCGATAGTGTCGTAAATGCGGTATTCGCGCCCACCAGACCTTGGCACTACCGTGTATGACATGGACAGCACTGACTGGAACGATAACCACCATGTGAGTGACAAATCAGCCTGCCATAGCGAACAAGGCACTCGTGCACAGTTTTTCCGTCGCCTAACACAATGCGATGCGGGGATGCAACAAGAAAGCAATATGTTCTGGACTAATACGATTCATGCGCTGAACGAGGATATTTATCGAGGCAAAATGACGGAAAGCAGCCAACAAGCAGCTCTTGATGGACGTTTAATTTTGGGTTATTAGAACAACGGGGCGCGTGAAGTCATTGATGGTTTTCCATATAATATCGAAAAGTGACGGTAACTAGTCCTACCTCCACAGTGAGGAAAAGAAACACGTTAAATACATGAAGACGTACCTTCATCATACTACGTTCTGATCAATGACTCTATATCTCGGCTCTCGCTCTCAGCCACTGTTCCTCTGCCACCTGTCTTCCTGGAGACCTGGGCCGTATCGTTGTATGTTCGTCACGGATGGTGACGCCATTGCCAAAGGATAGTACCCACAGAATTCGCGGTGATCCGTGTCGTTCCAGAAAGAAGTGTTTCTACCAGATAATATCTTCTGCATCAGAAACAAATATTTTCCCGAAAAGTGGTTAGACACACGAATTGAGAAAAGAAACAGCCAGGGTGCACGCGCGATAGAGCCTCCCACGGCACAGAAGGATCCAGCCGCTACGATGTTGGGAAATGGCACCTCTTCGAATGATTTTCAGTGCTGCGGTAGGCATCGCAATCGAGGATAGCAAAGTAGTGCCAATGACATGTTGGTTCCGAAGAAGAATTGTGACTGTCACGGCGACGTCGCGTCTCCGCAGACGGCCCGCTGATGGCACGTCGTGCCGACTGATGATTCATCATCCATAGACTGGCATTCAACATGCACCTTGTAGCCTGCTACATAGCTTCCCGCACTGAGAAATAGCTCGAAAGACGAACTCTCGCCCACTGCTGCTTGTCTTCTGAAATGTTAACGACACTCTCTTCAACAACCGGAAACTAGGATCGTTTTTTTTCTTCTCCCTTGCGGATGTATCTTTCTCTGCTGCTCAGCGATGCCCTTCATATATTTCCAAGAATGCGCCGATCCTAGAATTGATATTCTCATTAACTTATTTCTGAATAACACCGACGCTCCTCTGAATATTAGACGTCTTTATGAAAGCTCAAATCCGCCGAAAGGACTTTTTTCTGCAAAGAATATGCGACTGCTGCTAACGAAAATAGGTTTGGTAGGATAATCTTGCTTTCTCCGGTAAGTTTGAAATTCCACTTTGCGCCACTAGAGCTGAACATACGTAGGAGTATGTCCTGCATTACTTTCCTAGAAAGCGGCGCTCATATACATTCCGTCAGATATGCTTATTGACCTGCAGCTTGAATACAAACACAGCAGACAGCGCGACAATGTGCAAGTTCAAGTTATGAGACCATGCAGTCCAAAGGTAATCGCTGGGAAGATCTCTTCGACTTATTAAATTCTTCGTTGGAGCCAAGTTGGGGCATGCATTGTGACTCGCAACAGAGGTAGGTAAATAGAATGGAAATGAAATCTATATTTTTCGTATACAGGTGAGAATCCGTTATCAAAATCATGATATATGTCATTACAATAATAGAAAAGAGATCATTTAGGTAGTGAAAAATCCCTTCCATTGCAAAATCCTTCGGTTCAAGGGCAAAGAAGAAAGACGTCGATGACTGCGAGTCTCCGGTATCAAGCGAAGCAATGGAAGGCGACAATCGAATCCCTCAAGCCTTAGATGACGAAGTCGATGCACCAGCTTTGCCCTTCCCACTCGATGAAGGCTCCTGGGAATCGGGCATGCCCCAAGACTTTTCGAGGTCATTGAAGTCAAAGTGAAAATCCGGCATAGGACTCGGTTTCGGTCTTGGTCCCGGAACATACGTCCAGACCTCGTTGGGTTTGTTGTACTCCAACCGATGGCCCACGCCCAAGGCAAACTCGAGCTGTTTGGGATCGGGGAACTTAGGAGACCGAAACATCAGTTCGACCTGCTCTTCCAAAGTTTGAGGCACTATAATATTACCCCTCGCTTCGGAGGAGGGGACGGCAGATTTACCAAACGATGGCAGGTCGTCGGACATCTCGCCATACTGGTTTATAAAATAGCCCTGTGCGACATGAGTGTTGGCGGCATGTTCTGTGGATTGGTTCGCTTCGCGCCCGTTGCCATGATGAACTGCTTCATGGAGGTCGCGGTCCTCGATACGGTTGTAGCGTTCGCTACAGAAGCGACACTTCAGGCGCTAGAATAAAACATTGTATTAGAGATAGAAAACTCATCTGGGTGCGACGACACTCACATTATCTCTTGGAGTCGACATGGCTATTGACGCGGACGGGGAGGAAGAGAACAAGAGAAAACAACGGGAGATGAAAGAGACACCGTTCGAATGGCCTTGGTTATAAACGCTGGCAACGCGTCAAGAATGTGGCGGGTGGTAGTGGGTGAAAGGCTGACACGAGAGCCGCTGCCTTTTATCGTCGCAGTCAAGGAGCGATCGAGAACCAAGACATTACTACTTTACCAATTTGCTATAGCCGCCAACGTGCTAGGACGCATCGAGGAACAATGGAATATTCAGCGGAAGATTGTCATTAAGCGAGTGTAACCCTTGTGAACAAACAAAGTACACGACGGCCTGGCTGGCCGAGAAATCAAACCACATTTCAATTTCCGTACAATGCACGCACAGGAAGAGCGCTTAGACCAAGGAAAGCATGGTAATTAATGTCTAAAGTCACTATACGTTGTCTAGGCTAATTGAATGATAACGATGGCCTCAGCATCCGACTCGGGATACTTGAGGTGAAACATCTATTTGCAGCCGATTGACAGTTACAAACTGGCAAAGACTCGGCCTGTTGGCATTAACATCATATTTTAACACCATTATGCGCCTATATTAATACATAAACAATTTTTATCGATAAATTTCATTCCGTGAATTCAAGACAACGCATGTGAAAAGGTAAACAACAGTAAAATACCGTTTCAAAATAGTCTTCTGAGACAGGGGTCGGACCCGGTCGGTATAAAACCGGTTCGTTGCCAATCTGCGCAAAAATCATCAGAACTCAACAGAGAGTACCGACGACGAGGATCGAACTCGCAACCTTCGCCTTTACCTCGCTCTGTCATTGACATAGATAGGAAAGCGACGCGCTACCATTGCGCTACGACGGCTTATAACAGTTCTGCCAGGAAGAATTATTGTCATCGCTTACATTTCCCGTCTTTGACAGTCCACCTATCTACCAAGCGGCAAGGGCGGCTATCATACGCGACTGATCCAAGGACCAAGACGCCAACTTTCTCTCAGCGTGTGTCTACCCAATAGATGGGGAATGACTCATCAGGAACTTGCTGGAATGAGGCACTAAGGAATTCCCAAGACGAAGACAGATCGAAAGCATGTCCTGTAGTAACTGCTCTTTTGTAGCAAACGATCCTTGCCCTTCCCGCCATCCCGTTTCCGATCTTACTATTTAGTACTGCGAGCGTCGAATATTTCGTCGAAGTACCAAGCACCAAGGCAGTGATATGATCAATCCCTGAAAGAAATACATTAATGATTTCATGGAGCACAGGCTGCACAGGCTGTAATGATAATTTATAATGCATAAAACGCGTCAAAACGAAAATACTACACGATCCAAGGACTCTCCCCGACCGCCAAATGTCTATTCCTCTTGGTGTAAATCATTCTCAAGACCTGTGTACCTATCGCACCAGTGAACAACAATGCTGCATTTGTATAATGCCCCGTAGGGTATCCCGGTGCCTCACTAGGTCTGTATATGAAGATTCCTGAAACCTTTGAGTATACATCCAACAGAATCATCAAAGATGCCTTACCAACGACCTGCCCCACAGTCCCACATGCTGCACTGATCGGAATAGCCAGTGTCGTGGCGTTCGTATCCCTCAAATTTCCAGTAAACCAGACCGATAACGATGGAGAATACATAAACGAGAACATCAATCCTAAGCAGAGTAGAGCATATCGTGCTTTGAACGACGTCGGCGGTAGGACACCTAAGATTGCTTAGCTCCATTTAAAGACACAAAGATCGGGGCATGCCTTGAACGATGAATGTCACACCTGCTAGAGTCATTGATACTACTCCACACTTTGACCACGCCTTATACCTGTCGGAAAGCCACGATGTCGCAACAGTAGCGACGAATGCGGCCGCATATGGTGGTATAGTCAGGAGCTGTGCTTCCTGCCCTTCGTATCCGAGGCCATAGATAATTGTTGGCGCAAATAGTAATATGCTGGAGAGCGGAACCAGTGCAACTATACCCAGCAGGTAGTGCAAATACAACCTCCCATCTTTCAAAGTCAATTTCGCGCCGTCCCACGTTACCTTTGCATATCCCACAGACTTGGACGACTCTTGTTTCATTCGGCGGACGGCAAGAGCACGATCGTCGGGGGAGAGCCATGTTGATGTTTCCGGGTAGGAGGGTAAGAAAAGGTATACGAAGATTGCGAGTAAGCACGATGGTGCGCCCTCGAAGAGGAACAACCATCGCCAGCCTTCAAGACCCCGAACGCCGTTTAGATGACCTACTCCATATGCAATGCATCCACCGAATGCGGCCCCAAGAGGCGATGACGCTACTATTAGCGAAATGCGAAGGGCCCTCTCCTGAAGTCGATACCAGCTACGGAAGATTATTCAGTAAGAGAGGCTAAACTAGATGGATGACTCTACAATGTGAAGAAGTAGATCATGCCAGGAGCAATGCCTGCCAGAACCGGGATAAGCAACATACACCAAGTGAGACTGAAGACGTACCTGCTTCGAACGCACCCAATACAAGACGTAGAACGAGTACTGTGATATAGTTTTGAGAGGCCGCCATGGTCATCAGAGTCGCCCCCCATCCTAGCATGAGAAATGCGAGCCAGTATGGTGGCGAGAAGTATTTGAGCATATAACTTGATGGAATTTGAAACAGCGTATACGACGCCAGAGAAGCGCAGGCTATGGCGAGAAACTGGTTTTCAGTGATATGCAGCACCTGAAGGAGAGAATCGCCAGTCTCTGCATTGAGAACTATGGCATTTCCCTGTAACACGGCTTTTATTCTCAATAGTACGAGGCTTGGTGAGAAGGTACATACAACATTGCCGCTTGCCAGAGAGCTAAGAAGGAGCATCAACGCGAAGCTGGGAATGATTCGAATATCGAGTCGCCTGAGTAATCTAGTCCTGGATCAGCGCGGGTCGCGGCGAAGAATGATACATGACATACCTCTTCTCGGCGACAATATCTACGATTTCCTCCTCAGATATCCTAGCTTCACCGTCCTGCTTGATGGTATGAGTAGCCGACGAAACATGGCTGGCGGCTGGCGGCTGGCGACTGAATGTCATCGTGGGGTGAAGAAGGGAGGAGACTATCCTCTCAAACCGATCCTTCGTCTTTATACCAAGAATTCTTGCCTGCAGCTGTTTGCGTTGACAGTTGTTGGTAATCAAGGTTTGGTCGAATAATGACGCGTGTTGGTCCATATTGACCACCGTGATCGACCGGACGCGTCATCTACTGCCATAAACTCGATCAACGTCTTTTGTGGCGAAATTTAGCGAAATTTCCTGTTCCAACATGCCGAAAAATACCGAACCGCGAAACTCATCGTCAACAGGCCCGATTTGCGTGCATCGTTTTCATGAGTTCCTGCGGGCAATGGTGGGGCCTCAAGCTCACCATCATGCGCATACCGGTAGGATACAAACGGGTTGGGTCAATGATCCGTAGCTGGAGATATTCCTGCCTGCATTCGTACTAGGAGAAGCGGATCTAGAGATATCATACACATCTCAGCCAGAAAGGAGACCCCGGAAACCAGCTGATGTTCGCTTATCAGTCAGAAAGAGGCAGTATCGAAGAAACATACATGCCGACGGCACCAGGGCTGTTTCGGAGAGACCTATACTGAGGGTATAGAACAGACGTCGCCGGCGTTGTGAAAATATATCAAATTAAAAAGGCAATGCCAAATGGTCACGTTCAAGTCACGTTTCCGTGGCTCTATTTCAAATTTGAAAATTCCTTTTGCTTCGAGTCAGGCCGCGACTCTGCGCACCACGGTCACTGTGATGGTGTTGATTCTGCTGAAGGTCACCTCCACGGCACATCTATTCTCGTATGAGTATGTATTTCAGTGACCAGAATACGCTTTGCGTTACGACATGATGCCCTTGAAACTCAGCTTCTGGGACCCTTTGAACGTCGATGCAGGCAGCTACAAAGGCGACTGGTAACGTATAAGACGGCCCAAGATAATCTTTCGCGTTTTCGATAGTTACGAACCACAAAACTGTACAGGTAATGTATTTCTTTTCCTTATCTTCCCGTTATTGACGGACAAGGCAACTTAAAGATAGGGCGATTGCCTTCGACTTGCTTAGATAATCTCTCCGTTATCGGTCTGCATGAAATAAAACACGAGGATCTACAAAGGCCTAGATACAATACAGCTGTCAGGCGAACTTCAGTTTTAATTTAGCTAGTCATGATCGAGAAACTTATCGATGTCACACTACAGCTCGAATGAACTATGCTATACTGAAACTTCTCGGGGAGACGCCTGCGTATTTTCTTGGTGGTTTGGTGATGGAACAGCTTCACCACATAGCCCAAAACATCTGGTATTCGCTTCGGCATAGCTGAAATTCCCAACAACGGTATGCAACAAGCTGACTCTACGTTATAGCCCGCCTTACACCTGCCACTTTTATGAAGGAAAACATTGATAACGAGGACATCCCCTTCTTTTTCACATTTAATATGACCGAACGCCGTGTCTGGTTACTTTTCCGGAGGGACTGATACTAGCTGGATCTATTGTTGCATCGCGTTCATAGGTGTGGGTGCCGCATCTTCGGCGTAGGAACGAGAAAAGAAACCGTCCACATCCTTCAAGCTTGCCTTTTCCTCAGCGCTGTCTATGATCCAGTGTCTATCCCCTATCTTCGCTTTGAGTCTTGGCGTTTTCATCGTGTGGATCAACGGCCGCTGCCATCAGTTAACAGCAGTTGTAGGTACGTGCTGCGCCACATTTTATTCTTTAATCTTCTTCGCTAAACTTGCTAGCGCCCACAGCCATCGCCACGCAACAGCTGCGGCTGTTTCTACTCCCTCGTGCTGATGGGCTTTCGTGATTCTACAGCCCATGAACATCTTCAAATCTCTTACCGAAAATTGGTCATTCGTTATTCTGGCAGGACTACTGAATTCGTTCTTGAAGCTTGAAGAGTTGCTACGGTCAGCGATACATTGGCTGCGAACGTTATAGGTGATCGTGGACCATTTTTCAAATGTCACCCTAACTAGCTCCTGTCCAGGGCACAGCATTTATTTACGCTATCGTCTCTTCAAAGGAAAAAAAAGGGGGGGGCTGTTGCAGAAGTCGACGCCGCCGTATTACCTCTACGCCGCGGCGCTCTTAGAAGCTTCTACGATATACGCGTGAGAACCCCAAAGTTCACTCTTCACATTTGACATTCACAGATGACATATTTTCAAATAAAATGCTGTTCACGATTCATGAATTAGACGCCTGACTTTCAGTCTTAAGGCGCTCGCCTACTTGCTTCTACCGCTACCCACACATCCTCTCATCCCATCTTCATTCTCTATATTCACTTTCTTTCGTTTGTCATGACCAACGATCCTCTGTCTAACATTCTCCCGGCACTTGCTATCAACTCGGTAAATGCTCTCTGTTAAACCCGGTCCAACATTACACTAATGAGATGTCAATACCTAGGCTTTCGTTAACTCAACAGAGACGAGGAATGAATCCTCACCTCCATGGAGGGCAGACGCCAGCTGCCCTGTAGAGGTAACTTGTCCGTGTGGAATGATTTAACATCATTGTAATATAACTGGGCTTTACAGAATATCACACGCGATGTTAATGTGTTACCGTACCCTTGCTGCGGTTCGCATGGGCACAATACGCCGAACGGCATTCCAAGATCCGATACAGCCGCGTACGAATGTGCCAGGATTGCTCAGAAGTACGACGAAGGAGCCTGCAAAGACTGGAAAGAAGAAATCGACACTCTATTAGTATTCGTATGTCTTCCTTTGTCTTTTGTTTGTATCGACGTCCGTAACTGTCTCACACTGCGATTCTATAGGCCGGTCTATTCTCTGCAGTTGCTACTGCATTTCTAATCGATTCCTACAAGTGGCTACTAAACAATACTGCCAGCACGAACTCGGATACAACGTCCTTACCCACTCAGGTCGAGAAAAGAATTAATGTTTATTGGTTCTTAAGTCTCGTCCTTGCGCTTTCCTCAGCATCTACCGGCATGTTATGCAAACAATGGCTTCGGGAGTACATTAGAGATGCAGGTCGTAGCTCAAAGGATGCACTCTGTGTACGACAAATGCGACTGGAAGGATTATCGGCGTGGAAAGTGGATGGAATCATCTCGACTATTCCCCTTCTTCTCCAGGTCGCTCTTGTACTATTCTTCATCGGTATGCTGGAGCTTCTATGGCCTCTGGAGAAGACCGTGGCGATTCCGTTCACTGTTATCACTGCAGTCATGATTGCCTTCATCCTCTTCACCACTCTGGCTCCCTCCACACAATACTGCTCAGTGGTTTTACGCCGCTCTCTTGCTCCTTTACCCCCGCAATGTCCATATAAATCCCCACAGGCTTGGTTCCTCGTCAGCATATTCAACCGAATTTTCTGCTGGTTGACCTCTGTTCGACGGAAAATATTTCATCGTCACAGTACATTTTCACGCGTTGACCTGCTTGGACCAAAACTGGCCAAGCACTGTTCTTCGTGGTCGAAATACGACCTATATTGGGTGAAAGACAATGCTGATACAGATGCATCAGTCATAGCCGGGCCGACAGTTGAACATTATCTTGGCCGTAGCATTTCTTGGTTAATGCGTCATTTCGATTCCCCAAATTTGCAGACCTCGTTATATCATCTCTTTTGGAACTCGATCCAAAATTATGATCAGCGCACCCACGTCTTTCTTGCGTTAGCAAAGAATCATATTCCAGAGCTTTTTCGTGGGAGAAATATTCGCACCAAGAGTAGTAACCTTGAACTAATCGCTTCCCTAGCCGAGGAAAAGAGCGATGAGGTGCTTTTCGAGGCTATGGAAGAGCTCGAAGATCGGTTTCGCGTATCCACACTAGCCGACCAAGTTCTCCTTCGAGCTTATCGCGAATGGTCTGCATGCTCATGGGACACCCACTACAAATCTCGATGCAATGCAGATTTCTCGGCGGTAGCCTTGCTTTATCTATCGGGACAGGTTGGTCTCAGTGGCTTGCAGCACTGTCTACGGCTCATCAAGTCGCATCTTACACACCCTGATGTCAACAATTACAATTTCGTTATACCGCCTGGCGTCCATGCCCCATTCAACGCTCATATCATTGCAGTGACATCAGATGTAGAGTGTTTACATGCACCTGGTTAGTGAATTGTTCTTCGTTCGGCGACAGTATATTAAATTCATTCACAGAAACGGGACTCGAAGGAGACCTATGTGATTGCGCCAAGTTACTTCTCAACAAGGATTATCTCCCTGTTACCCCAGAGGCGTTCGCTATTAAAGGAAAGCTTCGAGAGCTACAAAGGAATAGAACGGATGGCACCTCATCTGAGGCACCTGATAATCAACGAAACCCGATAAAACCACTGCTGGTTGAAGCCCTTTGGATGGCCAAATGGGCAACAACGCATATCCCCGGGTTGTCCCCAGATACCTTGCCATATCTTCCTCAGATCCTGCATTTTCTATTAAAGAGGGCCTCTACCCTCCAAACTCGCAGCCAATATGTTTGTACGCTCATGACGGATATGGACAGATACTTGAAGGAACTTCACTCCTCGAAGATGCCTGTTATGGTGCGACGAGACCATATTCGGGCATTTATAAACCTCGCAATCCAAGAGTTCCATGAACATCTGATCACTGAATCCGCTAATGCTCACCATCTCGATTTACATTCATATCCAGAGATCCTGGCTTTCATACAGCATCTACGCAATTTAGCTGCATTGTTGAACGTGCCCGAGGAACGTGCCCAATGGCGGAATATTCTAAAACAATGCGGCTTAGAGGATTCACCTTCTGATTCCGTTCTCTTGGAAGAAGTCGCGTCAATTCCATTGCCTCCCGAGGATCTTGAGACTAACGTAGATCCATCGGCACTTGCTGCACAGCTTTGTATTCACGGCGTAAACATCCCACACCTACTTGGCGAATTTCAACTGAACACAGCTGTTGAAAATATGGCCTCTGAGGACTCACAGCCCGGTTCTCGACGAGGATTGAATCGAAGCTTCCGTCACGTTCTCCGTCGTAGAAATAGAGAGAACGATGTCGAAAATGGTACTGGGGTAGACTCCATTGGCCTCGAGGCCATTCCTAATGCGACGGTGGCTCCAGTTGATCAAAGCGGGTAGTAGCGCTTTGGTAAACGCACGGCAACCATCGTTGAAATTCGAGAATCGTTGTGGTGCTATTGACTCATTCCTACTATCTCCCTAGATTTCTCACGTTTGCATTTTGCGTTTCGATTTTTGTGCTACAATCAGTAGCAGTGATTGATGATACTTATGTTCGTGATATACTTGATACTTATACAGCTTGGAGCTGGTATGTGTCTGTCGAGTGGTTGTTCTTGCATCTAGGAATACTAATAGGTTGCTCAATGACGGAAGAACTTCTTAACAAATGACGACATGATGAGAAAAATAAACACGAACATGCCCCTTTTTCCACGTTTGGGGTTACTGTTTCATGATTTCCCTGTGTTATTCTCAAAGCTTACGAGTTTGACGGAGTGATACTGAGAGAATCTTCCACCAAAGATCCTTACGTGCGAGTGAAGTCCCGAAGAAAGTTTCCTGTTTCAGAATTCAATTACTCCCAGGTCTATGCTGGTTCGCCAGTGGCCTTCTCGTTCTCGACAGGTCAATTCCTCTCCGCGGTGGAATTCTTCGGCAGGACAGGAGAATACTGGAGCTAGGCCACCCCGAAAAACCTTCCCCCACGAAACCTCTACCCAATACATCAACGATGGTGCTTGTATCGTGGTTATAGTGTACAAAAATTATCTGCATACAGGTACTACAGGAGGTCAGCTAAAACAGGTACCTGTTTGACACGCACCTAGTAGTTTCTCCATCTCCGATTACTTTCATACATCCTTATAGGTGCACCTGCATCTACTAGTACTTGTTGCTGTACTGTAACCGGCTGTTCGCAAGTACTTTTTCAGAACGTTCGTGTTGGGCCCGCAAAGATCCGGGCATTGCGAGACGCTGAACCTGCCGCTGATGGTGCATTCACACCAAGCCTCGAGCTTGTACGGATAATATAAGTCCATGCCAATGCAGTAACAGCATCGGAATATATATAATAATCAATGAATAGACAAGAACATTTTAGCAAAATAGAAAAGAACTCTAAAAACCTCGGAATTTCGCTTCCAGTTGACTTCCAGTACAAAGCAGACCCAAAATCGAGGTATGGTTACAGTCACAGAATTCTACATGGAATCTCGGTGCGAAAAATCCACAGCAGGAGCTGCATTTTCTGGGATCATTGCAGCAAGAGCCAAGGCGGTTGATAGCAATATGTTGCAGCATTATAACATGCAAATCAATGGAGGAGCTTCAATAAAGGGAGGAGGGAAAGCGGAGAGGTAAGAACGAAAATTTCAAGATTTTTGCGAGCGGGCTGGAAATATGTGCAAACAATGATGTGCCCGCAGCCGCAGATAACGCAAGAGGAGTATGTCATCAAGTGGTAGTGTCCATCGGGATCTGTAAAGTACTTGCGAATTTGAAGTAGTGGCGGATTGCTAAGTGGTTGAAAATTGAGAGAGACGCTAGGAAACCACTTGACGGTGAACAAGTGTCTGCGTGGAAAGTAGTGCTGGGAACCATCAAAAGTAGTGGTATCCTCACTACAGAACGAAAGAATTTTTGTACAGTATAACACCCATATGCTTGCTTGCCCATTCCATTTAATGTCCATGGGTTGGCTTTTGTCCGACTAGCACGTAGGTCACTCTCTGGTCCATCTTTCTACCCAAAGCCATTCCCCGATGTTTCTCAGCTCGATCCACCTCAGTGGTCGAACGAGAAAAGCAACTGTTATTGAACCCACTACCACATCCTGAGCCACTTGCTTAATTGAAACCGAAACCCACTTCCTTACCTGAGAAACTCCTCACGTGGATTCCGGGAGTAGTAGAACACCTATTGATGGCATCGTTGCACGGCAAGCGCCACCTGGAGTGATTGCGCATTTCATCGAGAGCATTCTGACCATTCGCGAAAGAGGGAAAGAAAATATTTTGACATATGCAGAGAGGCTCAAAAAACAGCGAGAGTCTTCTCATCGGGACGTTGATATATTTTCGACATTCATACATTATTGGCCCTTCAAAGAATTGGTAGTTTGTTGTTGCAGAAGAGTCGTTCGTCCATCAGAATTTAAGGGAAGCACCAGCATCATACATTTAGAAACGTATCGTCTGAAAATTCTAATTTGATTCCAAGGCTAGCGCAACAATAATAGCATCAGGAAAAGAGGCCGAACTTCTGAGGCGGACTGATTTCGGTCGACATTTACAAGCGTTATGTAGCGCCGGGGCGGAGCTTAGTCGACATCTTCGATTCATACCCGCCGGGGTGGTTATATAGTGGTACTAATCGATTGCTAAAGGACCCTGTTAGAACCCTCATACTAACAGCTGTCCGATTCATCAACTTCCTACTTCCGGCAAGTGCCTGACACCGTTAGGTCGCCGTGTCTTCTAAATCCAAAACACGCTGAGAATTCGACGATCCGGTGATCATTATCCAGCCGGCAACGAAGGGTTGTTATAGCCCTTGCAAATCATTTCGGTGCCGTTTAATGCCTTAGTGAAGAGGGTACTGAAGGAGCGAAGCGGAATCCTGATGCGTAAGTCCATGAGCTACCGTTTGTTATGCGCTACAAAAAAAATAGAAGATACATATACAAGAATAGTGGGTACATATAATACTTACATCTTTAACGGATTGACGAATACACGGAGCGTTGCAGGCCATAAGAAACCTATACGTACAATGAAGAGAAAGAATATCCGTCGTACAAAAAAAGCCACGCCACGGCGGCAGAAACTGCAAGTAAGTAATAAAAGAAAAGATGTTTGCTCGTAAAGAAAATCTTTTGCCAGGTACACGGGCGAGATAGCGTCCAAGAGAAAGAGAATTAAAAAGTCCAAAATGAAGCTTAAGAGTCCATAATCACAAGAAATGTTTTCACATAGCAAAGTTCACATCATGCCCCAAAGATGGTGCATTCTTCCTCGGAGGACGCTTATGTTGCCCGCGTCTCGACTCCGCAGGGTACTCGCATTTGAGCTGTCTTCTAGCGCACTGACTACAAACAAAATGTCAATCAGTAAGCATTAGGGCGTAGTATCCTTTATACCTACTTGCACGTCATATCCGCGCTGCCCTCCATAGGCCTTCCACAGGCGATCTTTCGCCCTCTGCAGAAGAAACAGGCCAGGTTGCTGGACTTGTTCGGCGGACCACTGTTACTGCCTGTGCTTCCCTTCCGGCTGAGATTCATCGCTGGAGGGGACGGAGAGTCACCGTTCGTGCTGGGCGACCACCCCATGGGACCGGCCCTTTGCTCGATTTGGCTGGAGTATGACGAACCTACCATATTCTGCGCGTCGGTATTGAAAAAACGGTGCACAGAGGTGGGAAAGGACGGGATAGGTGAGGCGATCGCTTCAGAGAAAGAATCGGTGTAGTTAAAGTGCAGATGATTCGGAACGGGATGGAGCTGGTGCTGCTGGGGGGAATTGTTGTACTAATTTCACGTCAGCTCGAGGAGATGCGAAAGGAGAATCATGGCTTACTTGGGACGACCGGCCAGTTGGATCCGCAAGGCCAAAGGTACTCGACACCCCATAAGAAGAGTATTCATCGAGCAGGGTCGGTGCCGGTATGATATTGTGATTCTGCCAGGATCCGCGTTCATTGTCGTCACAATGAGAAACGTAATTTCCGCCAATTGAGTATTCTGTATGCGATGAAAGACCAGAGAATCCAGCCGCAGATGTTGCAGTCAAGGGAGTATGGGAGTAAAACTGGGAGCTCTACGAAACTGTTGTGAAAAACGGTTCATGTTAAGGACCTAAAAACGTACTGTCGTCTGCTGCAATGGTCTCCGCGTAAACGGTGTCGTACTGCAGTCGAAAGTCGTGCTCAACGGAGGCGGCGCGCCAATATACGCGCTTTGCTGGGTGGAAGTCACGCCAGTAACCCTACCTAGCATTGAGAGCGGTTCTACATCATAACCGAGCCCGTAGCCTCCCTGTGTGATATTTTCTGGTGGTGGAAGCCAATAGGATGATCCATCGTCGAGGAAAGTGGGTAAGGGCGTGAGTGACTTGCTTTTTTGGCGCGTGGGTGAGCGCGAGGGCAGGCTTAGGCTAGGCTCAATAGTCAACGGGACGGTCGTATGCAGCGCCATGGAACGGAAACAGTGCTTGAGATGAAGAAGGTGGTGGTAGGAAGGAGAGAAAAAATAGCGAAGCAACGAGGGCCTAGTATGGCTCATGAGTCGGATTCGGAAATAAAATTGACGAGAGGCTACGACCCGGCTTCGTTGTGCTTCTGTTGACAGCCTCAAGGTAGTAGGCACTGCCACGTGGTTCGAAGGTAATTCAATGTACCGAGCTGATACAGGACCAATGACGGTAAACAAGCAATGGTCGCCGTCGTTAAGCCATCGTTTTCCCCTACGACCTTGTATTTTCTGGCGAGAACAGATAACAAACGCGATGGAAGAACGCGTTTGAGATTTGAATAGAGTCGACAAAGTTCGTATCCAGGCATCACTAGGTGTGATGGTATGAACTTCGTACCATCACTGTCCCTCTGAACTGAGGCCGGAAGGATACCGAATGTAGACAAAACATGAAATGCAGGGGAACACTTTGGTTCTATTGGCTTGTCTTCGTTGAGAGATCTTCAAGAAAGGTAAAAATAAAAAATTGCCCCTCGTCCTAACGCAACGATCAAAGCGTCAGAGTCAAAAATCAGGACGTCAGCTCCTCAGGGAAATCCATATCCTACTATGTCTCTTAGCCTGTTCCATTCAATTAAGCACAACGTAATAGTCATCGTACGCACCACATTTAGATCTCTACCGTTTGAATTCAGGACATAGATGGTAGAAAGCCGGGTAGTGATCTACTGTCCCAATCTGATCTTGATGGGCATCCAAATTCTCCACACCGACCCCGAAGGAATTCCCTTCGGCCACGTAAAAGCTAAGGCCACGTTTTGAGGTTATGGGGGTGCTCAGTGCGATTTATTTGCTTCATTCCACACAGGTCTGTTTATATCCCCAGAAAAAAACTCAAAGCCTGATCTCGAGCCGCCCGAAGAGAACATTCACTAAAATAGAGGGAAGAAATCATCAAGACAGGTATCGCGCCAGTCTAAGTGGAGGAAACGTCAATGTCACTGGGCCGTAGGTAATCAAGAAGCTCGGCTGAAGAATTTGGGTATTGAATGGTAATTGAACCATGACTGACTCGGAGTCATCAAGTTGGCGCCGTCATCGGCTTCGGGCTTATCGGATTCTCAGTGTCACGTGCATCTCGACGCGTCTACCTGTCGGCCGTCCTGGTCCGTGAACTGGATTGGGGTACTAAGTAGCACTACGGTAAAAAAAAAAACGGCAAGAAGAACATGCAAGGATATTCGCGCTTACACTGGCATTCCCCCCCCCAGAAAACACGAGTCTATTTCCATTGCCGAACATTTACTATGACCGCGACTGCAAAATGAGTTACGAGATTCATGCAGTTCAGCCCTCTTCGTGTTATCTACGGGCACATATCAGCACACCGATATATTCGTGGTATATCAGGATGGAGATCAGCCTTCTGATCCGAAAATAGCAACAGATTTTCAAATCCTACGACCGGATCCGTCACCGTTCAGGCTCAACTATAACCGCTATATATAACTTTCATCGAATGAGAATACATCACACAAGAAACAAGCCGCATGATTCACGACTGCATCCAAGATACACCCTTTGAGAATATATAATGTTACGTCTCAGAGCTGCTCAGGTACAGAACGTTCGGAGAGAAGATGGTAGGCCTCTACTCAAAGCAGTGAAACGATAGAATAGAAATATAACCACTTCTGCGGCAAAACGAAACGAAAAAAAGGCTCCGTATCCCGGAACCGCAGAAACTTCAGAACGAAGGCCATCAAACAGAATACGCAGGAGGAGGTACCATCACGTCTTCCAAAACAACCCTGCGCTGCAGATTCTTCTCGCGCATATACATATCAAGTGTGGTTCCCTCACTCTCTTCATCGGGATTCGCGACAAAAAAGGGAGTGGTGGGACGAGAGACGGCGTTGGTTGGGGGTAGCTCCCCATACAAGATTGGCACCGAATTTGACTGTGGAGATACCCGGTCATGGAGACAAAGCCTGCGCCTGCGGCAGATCAGACAAGTGCCGATGCATCCAAGCGTAACCAGTACACTGAAGGAAACCCCCAGTCCGATGGCCAGAGCGCTGATGCCGCCACTAGTGTTATTAGCCGAACCTGCGGCAGCTGTACTCGCAGAGGCGGAAGCAGAAGCAGAGGAAGCCGGATCGACCAGACTACTAGACCCATCAACTAGCACAGTCGAACTCCCTGAACCCGCAGTGTTGCCGGTATCATTCTCATGATCATTGACTGTATATCTATAGCCATCATCAGCTCCAGATACGAACAAAGAGAACCGACTCACATAAACCCATCTAGAACAACCCACTGTCCTGCAGCAGTCATCGATACGACAACCTCGTGTGTCTTGTTATCCAGTCCAGTCCTAGACCAGTGAACGGCATTCCGTTCCGATTCTGGTCCCCCATTTGTCGGTGCAGCCTCAGGATCTGTGAGATTCACGAACATCGTATCTTCACCGTCGAGGGTGAGGGTCGAGTTCACCAAGTACGGCCATCGAGGAGAGAGGAAGTACACCACAATAACTGATAGAAGAATTATGGCGTCAAGAAAAAAATCCTTGTAGCGCAGAGCACAGTAGATTACCGGTGAAGCTGAGCGTAGCCGACGCAGAGGGATCGCTACTCAGCGCGTGGCTACCGTTGAAATCCAACGTAGAGATGTGACTATTGCTCGCATCCCAGTTGCCAGCGCATACAATCATGGGATCTGTGTCATCGACAGTGACATTACGGGGAGCGCCGTGGGATCTGAGAACCAAGGACGACAGGGTGATGAACAAGAATAGCGAGTGCATGAGAACACGCAAAACAAGAAAACGAAGGAGGCAACGAAGGGCGAATGATCAAACGCAGAATGAACTTGATCTTTGAAGGTATAGGCAGTCCGCAGATCGATTTGGTATTGGTGTGTTTCCGTGGGTCCAGAAGAACACCCTTGATGGGCGTAGTGAAGATCCTTGTATTCCATGAGAATGACAAGGTAGGACGGCTTAAAGTTGCCGCTAACTCGGGGTCCGGAAATTGGTCTTCGTCAGAAGAGCAAGGGTCAAGCATTAGGCGCTGGAACTTGAAACGAGATATCTAGGTCCAATCAGTGTCGGGTATGACTTCGATCATGATAGTCAAGATAGTAACTTAGCATGTGTTCATAACTTCTCGCGGTTCTGAACCATACGATTGAAGAGCCGTTCCTCAGAGTAATGTGGATCCAGTTCAACGTTTACGAAAGAAGATACAGTATTCAGCAGAGCCTAGAGGCAAATGGACGGATCGCATGCGCTATCACCGCTGCACCTCCACGACTGTCGTCCGAGATTTGTGGTCAATCAATCGTATAGGAATCATCAGCGACTGGGATCGCTCTCGCACAACACTGTGATGCCGGGGTTAGCTGCCCAGTCATGAGGGAACGGATATAGGATACCTCTGCTAGGTGCGTCTTGTCTAGAGATGAGGGCTGAAAAAAATCACCCTTTTCCATAACGATGGTGGTTCGAGCGCTGCCTTGGAGAGCCGGTACCTCGTTGATAGCTGAGAGGATCTTTCTGTGGGCGTTCGATGCGATCGAACGGACTAAGAGCGATCCTTGAGGGAAAATCATCATTCATCGACAGTCCGCGCTTTCTATTCAGGGTGCGTGATCGTTTTGGTGGTCGTGCCCATCTGGAAGACACCAGGAGAAACGTGGCAAAGGCGCGCTACGAAATCTGTTCTGACGTGCTGGCTGGAGCCAAAGAGTTAAAGGTTTTTGTATATTCTTGTCAGGATTGAGTCAGAATGCATAATCCACGCCACAAGCTAGAAGAATGTCTGTCGACAACCTAAATGTAGTCCAAAAGCGCCACCGTTATCCGCATGGAGCGGGAAAGTCGACTCACATAACAGTCGCGCCAGGAGCAGCTCATCTTCAACAGCCTTCATTACCGACGAAGCCGAAAACCGGAGTACAAATGGTTCCGAATATCATAGAGTACGCGCCTGGTATCTTTGAACTCCTCGCCATCCCGTAAATCGGACGAGGCACGAGTGTAAATGAAGCCTGAAAATTTTCGGCTATAGAAACAGTAACAAAATCAGACCCAATAGAGGTTCACCATTTTAAGTACTCCAAGAAAAGCTGTAAAGGAGAACAGTCCGCCCTATGCTGGAGATGGTTTTTAGTCACATTGGTCCAGGCCAAGGGTTCAGATGTCACATGTGTCACTAGCATTGTCCATTATACGGATCAACAGAGTGTGTGTTTGGCGGTCGTCCGAGGCACCACGACACAATGGCAGCAGTTGGGAGAAATGTCAAAGACGGGATGGATTAGTGTCACGGAATTCATACACCATAGGGGCACAGATTAATTAAATGGACCACATTGTCATGCCGTCGTAGCGCAATGGTAGCGCGTCGCTTTCCTACATCGCATTGATTGAATTGTGTTAGGCGAAGGTTGCGAGTTCGATCCTCGTCGTCGGTATTTTTTGCCGTATCTTCGTCACTTGGTCGATTAATTAATAGTAAAACTGTAATACTCCCACAATTCTCCTCGAACAAAAACATACATTATTGCAACGTTGTCTCTGTGCCGTTTTGCGGCCACATTGCGACACCCGTGCTCTTTTGGCCTTTGGGTCCCAGAGCGAGACTTTTTGGGTTTTGTCATTGAAACCGCGGATTTTGGAAACAATTCAAAACGGCGTCGATCACTGGCTGTTAGGTCCATTCTCTTGAGGATGCCCGTCGCCATAGGAAAGGTCTCCCTCGATATGTACAATAGGCCACCACTTACATGAGCCACTTTCCGACAATAAGCAAGTTGCACAGGGATAGTAATCGCAATGGTTTTACTCCTGGTTGCCTTTTGGCTTTGGCAAAGACATGTCCCGTCGAGCTTTGACCAGATCTGTACGCAAGGAGCCATCAAAGACAATGTCCCCATAACCAGTAACTCACCTTTCGCCAACCCTTATAAGAGGCTTGCAAGAAGCTTGACACGGCCATCCCGTACGGCCTTCCCACTTCATCCTCTTCCATAATACTTTCTCTCGCCATTTTTCCTCTTTATCTGTTGCTATGTCGCACCAAACAACCTCGGAGTCGACTAACAATGACTCCAAGACTTCTGTGAGTTTCAGTACGATTACCTTAGTGGCATTCGGATCTATCACTGATACAATTCATGCAGCGCGTGGGGTGCCAGTTCTGTGACAAGACCTACTCCTGCAACGAAGGCCGCAACCGTCATGAACGTACTGTACATAGCATTGAGTACGTGATTACTATTTGATTCAAGTCGTTCAGCCATTGACTGGATACGTAGACTCGCCAATGTTGAAGCATACACCCACCCACGGTGAGCCTTGCATTCCCGACTCGATACGATCATCTTCATTCTGACTTATCCTATGATCCCAATCAGCACCGGCATCAAGTACTTCAAATGCACAACGCCAGGGTGCCCCTTCATGGCCAGAAACATGCTTACCGTCTGGGATCATCGCAAGTCCTGTGGCGAAGTCCCGAATGACCAACGACCAGAAGAAATCCCCACCCAAGCCGAAACCACTACTGCCGATGACGACCTAGCCTTGGGCCAGAAACTCTTCCCATTCCTGTTCGACGGGCAGACTGCTCTATCTCAATCAACCAATATCCCTTTCGCAGACAGCAACTCTTCGTGGGACAATTTCAGTTTCCCACCTAACTCATGGCAAGCGTATCCCCCCGCTAGACTGGCTGAATATTCTGGATACGCCACGGAGTCCGGGCAGCTACCATTCGATTCTTTGCTGAATACAGGGAGGCAGAGTATGGAAGAAATGTTGTTCACTTTGAGTCATACTGGACAAAACGCCGTCCCTCTTGACCTCCAGGTCCAGGGAGCCAGTTCAAGCTCGAATGGAAGAATTGCCGCGACCCCTTCATCATCCTCGGATATTTCATTCTCCTTCGCTTCCTTCGACATCGACGAATCGCATTCGTCTACATCAGCGACGAATTTTGCACGAAATGGCGACTTTGATATGAGGGTGTAACATCTATTCCTCTATTTCGCCGGACTTTGTATAATTGTTGGCTCTGTAACTCATAGTAACACGTTAGTATGTCCCGTCACCCGTCATTTAAGGCCTAAAGCATTAGAACGTCCCAATTGAGGAGAAATGGAACTTTAGGTATGCTGCTTCAATCGTTTGTTTGCTCCCAATCGTCAATTGCATAATCAGCAATCAGCGAACTGTCTGACTAATTAGTGCATTAGTACATGATTGACGTCAAATAAGTAGCTTCTCAGGAATCACTCACACTGCGCTTTTGGAGATGTGTACCGATGCTACGGTCCATTCAGCTCTTAAATACGTCGTCTTGCTATCGGAGTCGTAAACACCGCGACTACAGCGATGGCTGAACTTTAATGGAGCGAACTGGAGGAGAAACTATGATGAGGAGAGATGCGATGCTACAGAACCCAATTCAAATTTGGACTATGTAGATGGCCGTAAGAGATATAGGCAAATCCAACGTTCAAGCTGGCGGTACTGCTTACTTCCAGTCGAAATTGGAAAAAAAGACTGACGCGTTGTATCACGTGCTACACGTGTTATTTAGGGGCGGCTCACTCAACCGAGTCAACTCTCTTGCTCACTCGTGTTCATCATGCATGCCCGTCCACCGACAGTGCAAGTGAAAATGCAGGCAATCAGTAAGGAACTACACACCGACTCTCATCCCATATTCTAATGATCGTCCCCAGTTGTTACTTGGCAGCCTTCAGGGATAAAAACAGATTGAACCCTCTTTCCCCGCTCGTATGATACAGTGCACATGTCGCTTTCTCCGGATGATTTGAATCTGATGCGCCGTGAATTCATAGCTCGCTAAACTGGTTTTTTCCCGCTCTCCGCTCTAGCCTCTATCTTAAGATCCCCTTGGCGTCGATCCAACGTTGTAGCTTCGACACTCGTAAATTCCTTTTTTAATTTTGGGGAAAACGAGAACAAAAACTTGATTTGATGAATCCCCTATTGTATATTTTCATCTCTCCCTTCTGATATTTCTAATTGGCATATAGGGAGTACGGGAACGCGACGAGATATCGAGGGACTGATGCTCAAATTCAGAGCTCATGCACAACATTACTGATATGACCCGGTAGGACCGAAGAGGCAAAGATCCGTGTACCAGTGTTATCACCATCAAGATCCGTTCAATGAAGGTGTGCTTGTCCAATGATAACCTTGTTTGACACTAATTCATATACCAGGTCCCAGGACCTACAGACTCAGGCGCCTTTCTAACTTTACTTGAAGTCAACTGCGTATATATAGTGTGAGTGAAACCTCTGAACATACGAAAGATCAACCCTTACCATGATATTGTCTCGTTTACAGCCTGCTTCCGATCACGATCCTTCCGATGCTTCTCCACCCCTTCAGATGACAAGCAGCAAGAGGAATCGGGAGTCGCTATAGATGGTAAAATGGAGAAGAAGTACGTCCTTCATACTTGCCCAGAATTTTTCTGAACAATTCCAAATGCTGCGGCCTACCAGATTACTCAGGCGGCTTGACTTCCGTATCATGCCTATGTTAATGCTGGTGTACCTGTTCGACTATTCCGCCCGAGCGAACATTGTAAGCATGTTCATCATGAATTCGACTAAGATACTCGTGCTTACAATAGGGAAACGCCAAAATCCTGAACGCCGATACAGGCGATTCCCTTGTCCAGGTTCTCCATATCACAGATCACCAGTTTGCTGTCGTTCTGATGGTTTTTGTCGTCCCATTTGTGCTGTTCGAAACTCCATCAAACTATCTGCTCAAATATTTCTCTCCGCCGCGTTGGCTTGCGTTTATCATTCTCGGTTGGGGAGTGACGGATATGGTGATGGCCGCGTCTCGGAGCTACGGCGCATTGCTTGGGTTGCGGATCTTGCTTGGGACATTCGAAGCAGGTCCGTTGGACATCTTGTAGCGTCAATCAGATACTGATAAACTTGCACTAGGCTTTGCCCCGGGAATGGTCTATTTCCTTACTTTGTATGTCCTTACGTCTCGGGATGATCTCCTGATTGCTTTCTTACTTTTAAAAGCTGGTACAGGCTTCAAGAGCGTGCCCTTCGATTATCGTTCATAATAGCAACTGCACCTCTCGGCGGCGCATTCAGTGGGAGTATCGCATATGGTATCGGATTTGTTAATGGGACTCGAGGTCTGGAAGCCTGGCGGTGGTTATTCATTATTGAAGGTGCACCGTCATGCTGCCTCGCAGTGATCGTATACTTCTTCTTCCCCTCCTACCCGGAACGGGCAAGCTGGCTATCCTCCGACGATCGAATGATCGCCATCTCTAGGATGAAGCAGGAGACGTCCAAGTCAATGGAAAGTGAAAGGATAAATTGGGACAGTACTAAGCGTGCCCTGCTAGATTGGAGGCTCTATCTGCATCACTTGGTGTTCTTCGCCTTGTCAGTGCCGTTGGCGAGTACATCGTTATTCCTACCGACGATAGTTAGTGAGCTGGGTTATGATGGCCAGAATGCCCAGCTGTTCACTGTACCACCTTTTGCCATCGTATTCGTGGCTACTTGCGATATCGTGCATGGCGGATAGATATCGACTATGGTCCATGTGTGTACTGGTGTTCATGGTTCTGGCCGGGGTTACTTTCATCATCAGTGGTATGTCTTGATATTGTAGCCGGTGAAACATTGGATTATGAGGTTCCTAGGTTCGCTACCGCCGACTTCCTTCAAAGCGCTATGCAATGCTCTCCTTAGGAACAACGTTTATCTTTGCGTGTACTCCGTCGCTTATTGCATGGTTTACCGGCAACATGTAGGATACCAACGCGGCAACTTTGGCTATTCCGATGAATATGGCTATCGGCGCGCTAGGTCAGATAGTTGGTATAGTGCCCTTCTCTCTCCTTTTGGGTTTATATGCACCTTTTACAGGTTTCTTTATATACAAGTCCAAGGAAGCTCCAGGATACCCAACTGGGCATTTTACAAATGGGGCGTTACTTTTGGCAGGCGCGTCAGGTGTAGGGATGCTGAGAGCTATTTACCAGAGGAGAAACAAGGGTTCCGGCGTTGGGCAGAGTATTTGGCATGTTTAACATGTGTAGAGGATAACACAAATTTAGACTTTTCCTGTCGACCCCCTGTTTGTGCAGAGTGGTTCTGCCGATTTCTATTCCTATCGAAAACTGCAAAAATGACTATAAATGAGGAGATATCTTCCAAAATAGAGAAAGATTTGCCAGATATTCGTCCAAAATTCTTATCGGCGCACTCCAGAAAGCCGGCCCGGAAGACCCTTGTCCGCGTTAGCATATTTTAGCCCTAAATTGTTGCATATTTGAGGGCCAAAATTGGCTATTTTGCCGGACAAACCTTGGCGTGAGTTTCCCGGGGCCTAGCTGAGCATGAGTGCTCACCCAAAGCATCATCTCCACTTCCTAGATGGCGTGCACCGAAGGCAGGTTAATTGATGCTGATGCAGACTATATTGCTCACTCTGCACTCGGTTCTCCTCAAGGAAAGTACCCTCTCTTCCATGAATCCATGATACGCCGCGTGAAAGACCCCTGGTCAAATTTGAGCAGACGGATGCTTTCATTATTCTCCGCATTTAACAGTCAGACCACCGAGGCCTTTAATATCGTCGAGTCAATATGGAGTCCAGGTATGATGTCTTTCCTTCTGTCAAAAGCTGATATCTTATTACAAATGATAGATACCTTGCCCTTTGTTTCTCTCTTTACCCCATGCGGTTGGAGGCTGTTCAATTTCGACATCCAGAATAGTCCTCAACCTAATCGACCTTGGGACCCCTGTGGAGCTCTGTACGGAAGTAGTCCCTGCGCTCGCCGAGACCAGAGTTTCCTTTTCTCGCGAAAAAAAACACCCTGTATTCAACTTCTCACTGAATAGATACAGAACCAGTCCTGCCGTTATTACAATAACTAGAGCCAGGCAGGACCCCTCCTCGTCGCTGAGCAAGCCCTAGTCGTGTACAGATTATTCTTGTATTACGTTTACCACTGCTTTTGTTTGTCGGCGTGACAGGACATGTGCAATTCACACTATCCACGGACTTTGTCCGACACCTAGCTCTAGATTCCTCCTCTTATAGATGACCCTTAAGATTCCGACACCTAATGCACCTACTAGCAATGCTGCCCCATTCGTAAAATGTCCGGTCGGATAGCCAGGAGCTTCACTAGACTTGTATATGAATATTCCTACAGAATAAGCATTCAGCTACGAGAACAAAACGCAAGACAAGACTGACCTATCATCTGGCCCGCCGCCCCAAAAGCCACATTCACAGGAATTGCCAGTGTCGTCGCATTCGTATCCCGTAGATTGCCAGTAAGCCATGCCAGTAGGGAGGGGTTGCCAGCGTAGGAGAACATCGTTCCCAGGCAGAGCATCGCATACCGCGCCTTGAATGAAGTTGGTGGAAGCGAACCTGCAAACACGCATGCCTCAGCGCGATCTAGAACCCCGTTGATAAAAGGCTTACCGTGAATGATAAATGTCATTCCTGCTAGAACCATCGAGACCATCGCACACATCGACCAGGTCCGATAACGATCTGCCACCAAGGACACCACTACAGTAGCCACGAATGTCACAGCAAAGGGCGGTACCGTGAATAATTGAGCGTTGAGCCCTCTATACCCCAGTCCGTCGACAATTGTAGGTGTAAATAACGATATACTCGAGAACGGGATCGATACCGAGATAAACACCACATAATGCAAGTATAATCGCCAATCTTTCACCGTAGATTTGGCCCCATCCCATGTAATCCTGGCATACCCCAGAGACGTGGACTTCTCTTGGTTCAGCCGCTGGACGGCGAGAACACGGTCGTCTGGTGACAGCCAGGCCGCTTTCTCAGGGTAGGAGGGAAAGAAGAAATACACGAGTATTGCGAGGAGACATGACGGCGCGCCTTCGATGATGAACAGCCATCGCCAAGCTTGTAGGCCTCTGACTCCGTTCATAAACCCTACTCCGTACGCGATGCTACCGCCGAATGCGCCTCCGAGTGGCGCACCTGCGATGACATATGATAAACGGAGCGCGCGTTCTTGGAGTCGATACCAGCTGCATGAGCATGGAATAAAGTTGAGTAGGAGGAGGAAGGCCGCGGAACATACAATGTGAGGAAGTATATCATTCCGGGGAAGAAACCTAGATAACTCTATGAGAGAAGCTTGGAGTAGAAAGGCTCCCATCGTACCTGCCTCGAAGGTGCCCAGCAAGAACCGAAGACCAAGCAGTGTGCTGTAATTCCGAGATGCGGCTATAATCGTATTGGTTGCCCCCCACCCGAGCAAGAGAAAGGCGAACCAATGTGGCGCAGAGAAGTATTTGAGCATATAATTCGATGGGGTCTCGAACATCGCTAATGGGACGATGAACATTGCCAATACTACGAGGAATTGTTGATCTGTCATATGTAGAGCCTGGATGATGGAGTCGCCACTATCGGCTTTCAGGATCCTGGCATTGCCCTGTAGTGAAACATCAGACCTTGGTCGTGGTTCAGAAGGGGAGTATGCACGATATTAGCTCGAGCCAGGAAGTTGAGCAGAGACATGAATACAAATGCTGGTATGATACGAAGATCAAGTTGCCTGAGTAATCTATTGCGATAGCAATTTAACTGGAATTCCTTTCAGGTGAGGATAAACAAACATACCTTCTCTCTGAGGCGCGATTAACGATGTACTCATCGTCTATGATTATGTCGTCGTCATCGTCGTACTTATCAACCGAAGAGACCGAGAAAGTAGAGGTCTGGAAAGCAGAACGAGGTTGCAGGCGGTTGATTTCCATAGCAGGCGCCAATATTTTGAACGAGGTCCTTATATGACCGTATCAACGGCATATGGCGCAAAGTGTTTCGTGCTAAGGCTGAAGGAGGAATGCGAAACACGGCACATTGAGGCTGTCTGATCCCTACCGCTTAAGGCCCGCATACAAGCACGCAGTGCTAGGCTACCGTCACGTTGACGTCCTCTGGAAACGGAATAGAAACTGGGAAACACTTCATCTCCCGTTCTTCGAGCTATCTCGTACGCCAGCGATTATGATCTTTTTATCTTTACACTACCAACCACGTGGAAGGAGTAGGTCATAATAGATGCGATAACACAGGATGCCGTGAGCGTGCACAGTACTTCTGGTACGTATATGATATACAAGGGCAATGCGGGGGGGCTGAGAGATACAGCGGGTATGGCGGACGATGAATAGGTAGTCATGGAGAAATCGTCCATCAAGGCGCAGGCAATTGAGCGCAAAGGTCCAGAATTAGCGAGTACATTGAAGGGAGATAGCATTTTTAGTCTATGCCTTTATAAGATTAGTAAACTTTCTTGGGCGCAGATATGCTGCAAACATACCTGCTATAGTGGCGTCGATCTTGTTATTTGATGACGCTTGGCTATGTCCATCTTTGTACAAGGCGCACGGAGGAGGTAACAACATGGATGACACATTCTCGATAAACTGGGTATAAAATTTGAGTGTTGGGTGCCAAGCAGAGACTAGTCTATTCCAAGAACGGGTGCGAGACTACGAAACCCTGGACATCACCCATCCAGTAAGAAGAGATGAGAGAAAAGTCAGAAAACAGACCAATAAAGCAGGTTTAGCCTTTCTGAGCCGGAGAAATCCTTGAGGGACCGAATGCTTGGGAAATCTTTCATCATTGACGATAAGAGTGGAGCGTAGGCGGCGTAGAACGACACGACGCCCTTCTTTCAGGTTGGTTACAATGATAGCCCTCCGAGGTTTCCGAGCCACAGTAATTTCTCGTAGAAAAAGAGCATACATAGTCCCCCGTAGTTCATTTCAACCCCGCCGACGTTTTTCCTGGTGATATATGGTCAGAAAAATGCGTAGTACTGAATCTGAGGCGGGGACAAGGTTACATACTCGTTTGGCTTCTCCGGGAGCTTGGAATGGAGAAATCAGCTCGCCTTGGTGGATATAATGACAATGCATTCACAGTATCATGGATATACAGCGATTAAACGATGCCAATGAGCGCTGAGCCTGAGAGCGAACTCTTCTTTTTGCTGGCGGGTTTCATAACTTGAACTACCAATATTATGTGAGCTTGCAGCATCATGGGCATGCATCTTTCGTAGAAACAGAAATTTGACAACCTTCTTGACAACACGCTGATAAACTAGGGAAAAAAGGAATGTTTTATGCGAAGTTCAAGAAGTGCGTTGAAGCAAAGAGATATTTCAAATTTGAGCTCAATTCTGATGGACTTTAAAGTATTTATTAATATAAATAAATAAATGGAAACTACGGAAGAAAGACGGCACGCGACGGCTTCATGCCGGTTTCGATGCCGCTGTGATCGACCACAAAATGCAATCCCAATGAGAGCACCGCCACAGCATTTCTCTACTTCGTACCTAACTGCAGTATTTTGGCAATGCCGCTGTACTACAAGCCATCAAGCTGAGGATGAAGGGGGATGCCGGTTCTCGGTGCTACGAAGGGAACAAATCGGAGAAGCGGCAACTGCCGCGATGCTTTATCAATCGTATCAACCCAACAAATTATCGGTCAAGGCCTTCTTGGACTGCCGTTTTGTTTGGAAGGGACAACAAACCGCCGCGTAGCCTTGTGACACTTTTTTTCCCAGATGTTCCCAGATTTCTTTGATGCTCATGTCAAATGTCGAGGCCAAGTCGGTGCGATTGTGCTGCTACTGGCATACGTTTCGCGCGCGTTTGGGTTGATGAATCTGAGTTTTTTAATGCTGTAGGTATGTACAACATGTGAAATTATTCAAAGATGGCTTATAATTTATGTATATAACATTCTGAAAGCTTAAACTGGCAGGACATTAATGGGCCTGCTCGCAGCAGGTTGGCCTCTTGAAGGTTTAACTGATGGCTGTCAGCGTCGAAATGAAGATCATTACGGTATATTTTTTTCAAAAGCATAATAAGCTTAACTTGCATGTACTCCTTCCGTTTATCATGTTCGGGTGGGTAGCGACCGACATGGTTATAGTTGCGTCTCGGCAACTACGACACATTGCTTGGTCTACAGTTCCTACTGGGGGTATTCGAGGCAGGTGTGTACCCAGCATTCATTGTAAGTAACATTCATGGAGTCTGGAACCACTATAGTCTCATCCCTGGCGCGATATATACTTTCACAATGTACGTTCCCCTCGCTTCCGCTCTTCTACGGAGCCGCCATTCAATACTTCCGTAGCTCGTACCAGCTACCAGAACGCGCCTTGTGTCTATCCCTCGTTATAGCCACTGGTCCCCTCGGCGGAGCATTTGGTGGATGCATCGCGTGTGCTGTAGGATCCTTGGACAGAGTCCGGGATCTCGAAGCTTGGCGATGATTATTCATCATTGAAGGCATACCGCGATGCTTACTCGCAATGATTGTTTATCTCTACTTACTCTCCTATCCAGAGAAAGTAGCATGGTTACTACCGGACGATCGTGCTCTAGCTATGTTGCACATGAAGGAGACGTCCAGCTGGCTGGGCCACGCCACGACAACATGGGAAGGGCAAAATCAACCTTGAGAGACTGGAGGTTTTATTTGCACCACCTAGTCTGCGTTACTAGTGTTCGTGCTGATGACAAACGTAGTAGTGTTTACGCCCACAATTGTTGATGGGATGGGATACGAAGGACAGGATACGCAGCTATTCGCTGTCCCGCCCTTTGCGTTGGCATTTTTGGTGTCTGTGATGATGTCGTGGATCGCGGACCGGTGTCAAATGTGGTCGACGTAGTCAATAGTGTCGATGGTTTTGGCGGGGGTAACGTTTATCGTTCAAGGTGCATTTATACTTATCCCGGTGTTCTTACTTCCATGGCAATGTCAATTTCAGGTGCACTGCCGCCAACGTCATTCAAAGCACGCTACGCGATGCTTTGTTTAGGAACATCGTTAATCTATGTGTCTTACCCGTCATTCCTGACATGGTTCACAGGAAGTCTGAGGTGCACGAACGCCACCACGCTAGCTATTCCAATGAACGTGGCTTCAGGGGCCATTGGGGAAGCTATTGGTGCGATACTCAATCTCCTTCCTCTACGAGCCATTTATATCTTTCGCAGGAATCTTTATATACAAATCTGTTAAAGCTCCAGCATACCCGACTGGTCATTTTATCAATGATGCGGTTAGGCGCGATTTGTATAGGAGCGCTGAGGATGGCTTATAAGAGAAATATGGAGCTGGCATTGGGAGAATGTCCTTGGATAATCTGAAAATTTCGTGATTCTGGAGATTGAGTAGTGATGGTTAGCTTCAGCTTCTACTAGTACAAAGCGCCACGAATGACAGCGTTGATGAACACGACTGTATTGGAGAGATGTCCGAGATGGTAAAGCGACAACCGTCTGAGACAGGGCTAAATCCGAGTAGGATTCGAAGACAGGAGTCAGGCTGGCTAGCATGGCCTTAACTGACAGCGTAAACTCAGGTTATAACAGAGAATTCTGGTGACAGCTGGTCATGCTTCGACGGTTATTTCGGCGATGATTGAATTGCTCGTTTGCGACCGTATATATAAATGATAAGAATGCTACAAATATTCTCACATAAAGACGAAGTACTCATACACATTTAGCAACCACCAAATTATAGCACAGTGGGTATATTGATTGGAATGACAGTTGCAATATCCTCCGCGCTGTTCCGAAGACGAGGATGGAACAAGAGAAAGAAAATCACTGTACAAAAAAGAAAGGCTTCGTCATCTTTGCTATGCTCTGTACTGCCAGGAAGAGTTCTCCGCCGACTGATTCTCCGGCTTTGAATAGCTCTGATCTGAAAATACCGAATGCTCCACAGTGACGTGCAATGCAGTTCGCGTGTGAAGCTCATACGACGAATCCAAGGTATCTGTCTTCACTTTGGCGCCCAGCCCCACACGGAAGATGATCAACGCCGGAGCGATTGCCTACCGAGATAAAGGTCATTGGAATTCAACACAGCAATAAAATGGGCATACGCTAATCTGCCCGAGCGAATCCCCCAAAATAATGCTAATCTGCGGCTTGAGATTGAAGAAAACGAGAAAGAGCGTAGACGTGAACGCCGATATTGCACCGGACTCCACGATCATCCAGATAACGTCCATGTAAGGCTGAGACTTTGCACTCAGTTGCCAGGATCCTGTTCTTCGCGTCATCCACCAGATGCGCGCCACTATCAGGCCTGTGACGCAAATTTGCGTTGCCAAGGACAGCGACCAAGAAGCTTGGAGCCATCGATATAAAGCATGCACGGATTCGGGATTGAAAGCGATGAGGCTGGATAAATGATATATGGTAATGTATCCACAGACTGAAAGTCGCGGGAGTGAGAAAAGTTTGAAGCGAAAAAAAAGGAAGGAACCATACCACCGAAGGCCAGAACCATGAGAGCCTGGAAATACCATTAGCCTCGCTTCATGAGGCAAATCATATGCGCGAAAATATCACATACAGGGAAGAGAGACACAATCAAGCTCTTATCCCAAATCACATATAATCGCCAGAGTAGCACCACGTCGCCGACGATGCACTAAACCGGCGATAACAGTCAAGATAACAAGCTCGGATATTAATTCGGGGACGACGCACATTCGTGATGGTAGCTGATTCTTGAAGGACATTGACGAACCGAGTCTGATTATTCCAGTACTCTGTGGAACCGTTGGGGTCCCTAAGCCAGATAAACGCTTCTATCAGGGAACGCAGGCCCGCCGCAATGTGGATGGTTGAGATGATGAACTGGAGAGTCGCGCTCCCGAGTAAGATCCTAGAGGCGGATAAATTCGGTAAGGGAAGTTCGCCAGAATCAATGAAAATCAGGGAACGTACCACCTACGCCTAGTAAGCAGGCTGACGCAGCTGAGATATAGGACCAGGCTGAGGCGTGGTTGGAATTATGGCTTCCCTAGTATCTAAAGTAAACCGGAGGACTCACTGGATGCCTGGGAGAATGGTAAGCGACATTTAAGCTGAAAGATAAGAACGAACCATATAAGACCGATGTGCACCAAAGGCCTACGAGAGACGCAAGATCCACGGGGAGGTCCTGCATTGTGCTTCGCTCCTCTAGTTTCGAGTGGTTTTCTGTTATATAGACGCCCCAAAGCCCAGTCCCGTGCTGTTCTGGAACCCCCAGGGAGGGTTTTAAGTTCATCAACGGAGGGAGCATAGCACTTCGGAACACGATGAACGACGGGCATGGAAGTTGAAAGGTGACGACAGTTCCTGAAGAGAAGCGTGCATATTTTTGGCCATTGCCTGGGAAAGTGACAACTTGAACGGAATATCAGAACGCAGCTGTGGAATGACCGGAAGGCGTGTGTACGGGATCACTGAAGAATAGCGTTGACTCCTCTGACGTGGATAGATCATGAGGAGTGTTCTGGAGTGTTAGAGAGTGGCAAGAGTGCTATGATTGGAACGGAGGGTCATCACGGCACGGGAGACTGAAGCCTCCTGATTTGATCAAGAAGTCTTTTTTGGTACGTGGTAGAAAGCGAGTTGCGATAGTCGGTTGTATCTTGTTGGTCCGCTACGTTCCTGGAATCCAGCCCTACCGCCACTGGTGGGTGAATAAATTTACAGAGGAAAAAACAAGTTTTTACCCACAAGCTTGTGGTCGAGCAATGATTGATTAATGTCGGGTGTCTTGGTTTCAACCTGGATGCACAAGTCGGAATGGCAGTGTGTTAAGCTGACAGACGACCATTCCACGACTGGATGATCAAGGGAGAACTAGTGAGAATCAGAAATGGAATGGGGCACAAAATGACTCACGGCATTCCCAAGGTCGATCATCGCCGCTATCTTGATTCGAGATACGGCCTCTATGATTGATTTTCGAGATACACGTGGCAGTTAACTGAATGAGGGTCAGGTATATCCAAATTTCGCCCTGATAATTGTTATATATATCTTCATCCCTCTTCTCTAGGTTCATGTCTGCGGGAAAAAATTTACGTTTCGGTCGAATCGCCCCCCAAAGGGGTTCAGCGTCTGGTTTTGATTTCGGAAGCCGCACAACTGCCTCACTAGCAGATAGAGTCAGCACTGAAGGTATTCTTGTAGTACCGGAATCAGTACCATTTTGACATGCAGTCGCAGCACGACGTCGAGAATTCAACAGAAACAGGAGATATATTTGGTGGGCGCTGCCTGCCCAATGGGGTACGGAACGAGGAGTTCGGTTTTATGGTTCCTGCAGGGCATTCCGGTGACTATAGTCAGCCAAGAGCATAATGGGCAATCAAATCACGGGCTCACGCCGCTCAGGCCAAGATTGAAATTGTGCGCCTGATGAAAAGAACCCAAAACTCGATCACTGGAAATATGCGTTGGGACTTACAAAGATGGCGCTTACAAAGGGTACGTCCGAGGAATAACAATTACACTCACCCGACGCGAGGGTCCGAGGAGGTGGCAGAAACTGTGTTGACTCGTTAAAGCAAGAAATATCGTGTCATAAGAGAAATCCCTCAGGACAAGGACAATAAGAACGGAAGAAACGTATGGGAGGAATACAACTCGAAGCAAAAACGGTTGAAAAATGGCGGCACGGGGTCACGCTACGGGCCGCCAGGTGGCTGTGACATGCGACAGGTCCACTCCCGATTTAGTCATCACCGCTCTCAACTCAAACCACCATTTCTTTCTCAAGGTCTGCGTCCTCCATGAAATTGCCAAGCTGACTTCTCACCTGGTTTATATTCTTATGATAAACGCATAGCCGAACCTCGCGCGAAGCTTTCACTCGGTACCGCCAACAACTTTTAGCGTCCCTGGGTTCTGCTTCCTAAATGCAACTTCTGAGTTCATAGTATGCAAAAGTGATTCTCACCTAACTGAATTCATATATCTGACAGGTACTGCCATAGCCTACACTCTATACTCAGTGCCGCGTTCAAGTGCCTCATCATCCTTTCTCTATGTCATCAACAGCCTTACATCCGAGCTGCCGACTCTATCACTACCCTGCTTGGAATCTGCCATAAGCAATATGATTCGAACATCGTCTGATGTTTTTTTCGGCACATACGATAACCGGCTCTCACGATCAAAGCCGGAGCGGGGTAGCCGCGGCCTTGTCTCTTCCCCACCATGTCAGAACCTCGCTATACGTTGGCTGAAGGTATTTGAGATGCACTTTTCTTGCTTTGAATTACTCATCATGCATCATATCCTATACACAGCTGACAAAATTCTCGCAGCACCAGGAAGCCTGCTTGAAGTCGAGACACGCGTAACTGGGCCTAATTTTACCATCAATTTCATGCTCTGATGCAGCATTTTGTGATTAGGTCGTCGAAGACCGTCTTCTACGCGTATTCAAGAACCTGTGGCCGTCCGTGCGAGCATTGTGGCTTCATGCGACCAAAGAGCACGCGGACAAGATCTATGCCGTGTACGAAAATCAGAGGTACACATTCCGAGAGATGTTCGAAATGACGGTGCGTTGTGCTGCGGTCTTTAGGGAAGTTTACGGTGTCGCAAAGGGTAATTCTTACTAGCATAGCAAAAGAATTTTTTACCTACCACCACCACTTATAGGTGACCGAGTTGTCATCTGCTCGAGAAACTTCCCTGCTTATTATGTCGCATTCTGGGCCTGCCGTACGCTTTCTGTCATTCGATGTTTCCTATCTTTCTTAGTCACCACACAGATCTATTGGGCGCCGTCACTGCCCTCGTAAACGCGTGCGCCTTCTCTTTTTGTCTCTTGATAAAGTCTAATTCTAGGCCTTCGGTATAGATGGCTTCCGCTTGAACCTCTCAAACACTGCATCGCACTGACAAACTGCAAGCTCGTGCTTCTTGACCCTGAACGAGCTAACGTCATCGAGCCCATCATCGATCACCTGAAGGAAATCACAGGTGCGTCAGGTTGCATCGTCATGGAGGAACACGAAGGCAAAGGCGTCTGGACTGGCATGGATAATTTCGGGACCGTCCTCTCTCGCTCGTTGGCAAACCCGGAAACCGTCCTCCTTGACGATCCTCAGATAAGCCCGGAGGACGATGCCACTCTTATTTTCACATCTGGGACCACTGGACTTCCGAGTAAAGCGCTGCTTCTTCTGTGCTAGTGTCTCTGCTAATATTTATCCTTGCAGAGGGCGTACTGAGCTCCCAAAGAGCTTTCTTGACTGTTCTTTTCACTGTCCGTCTTCTTTTCTACAGGGTCGGTTGCCTGTACTCACAAATATCAATCAGAACGCGTTCATCTTCGGTCGAAATGCTGTTCAGCGAGGAGATCCCTTCCCGCCACCCCCTGATATGGGACCCCAGAAAGGTGCTTTACTATCAACCCCGCTCTTCCATGTCACGGGTACTGCCTTAACGGTGAAGACGTGTGCTCTATTGGAGGACCATATATTTAACATCGTCGCAGCTAAACGCGGCAATGCACGGTTATAAACTCGTGGTGTTGAGAAAATGGGATGTACCAGAAGGCGCGTTCTTCATTCTCACCTACGCGCTCGAAAGCTGACTTCGTCTTTGTAGTGGCGAGGTAGATCGCGCGTTCTTTGTGTCTTCATCTCATTTCACTTATGCCGCAATATTAGGTTGTGTCGGGAAGAGAATGTCAGGGCTTTTGGCGGGTTTGATTGATTGGTTGTCTTCCGTTGTCTCTCTTTGATCGTTCGTCTTCTAGTATCCCATTCATGATAACCGATTTAGAACAACATCTGGCCGGATTTCCTATGGAGAGCATCACCTTAGGCGGAGCGCCTGTAGCAGGATCTCTCGCTATCAGGTCGAAGGAAAGATTTCCATCTGCTATCATGTGGGTTTTTCAGTCTTCTGGATGCACGGCATCCTGATACATTCGCAGGTCAAATGCTTATGGACTTACTGAAACTAATTCGACAGCTATTGGTCTTGGTGAGTGCTGTGTAAGTATGCCATTCTTTTTTGCTCATTAAATGAATTTGCAGCCGGGGACGACTATTTGGCTCGGCCGGAAAGCAGGCTTGTCTTTGCATCTGTCACCGCCGGTGTTATGTTGACCTAATTTAAATTTTGTCCAGTGGATTACCACCTCCTGTCACGGATTTCATAATAATGAAGAAAGATGTCGAGGCTGCGCCGGGCGAAGTTGGAGAGGTATGGATTCGTGGTCCCTGCGTTATGAAGAGATATTTTGGCGATCGAGGTATGTGTCAGTGTATCACTTCCATGGCTGATAATGACCATCTCGGTAGAGGCCACCGATAAGGTGAAGTTTTGCGTTCTAGCGGTGATTGCAGTATAAACAATTGTATCTAGGCACTGACACAAGATGGCTGGTTCAGGACGGGCGATTTAGGATATCGAGATGCCGAGGGATTTTTGTTTATTAAAGGGAGAATCAAGGACATCATCATTCGCGGTGGGGAAAATGTGGTAGGCATGCTTTTTTCTCATTCCCATCGACCGTGCCAATGCAATACTGCAGGATTGTGTCTCGGTCGAGAGCGCATTACACACCGAACCAGGCGTCTTGGAAGCGGCCGCGGTTGGTGTACCCGATAAGCGTCTTGGAGAACTAGTGGCCGCAGTTGTTACAGTCAAACCGTCGTGGCGCGGGAAGGTGAAGGAAGAGAAGCTTTTATCTATTGCGAGGAAACTGTAAGCTCACTTTCATGATACACTTTAGATGGCAATAACATGGTATCTATTTCCAGGTTACCCAAATTTGCTGTTCCCATCATGGTGATGGTACAAGATGGCGAGTTCGGTGAGTTTTTGTTTATATTTCCATCGCGGGACGCGTGTTGATTGGAGAACTGTTGTCACAGAGCACACGCCTTCAGGGAAAATAATGAAATCCACTCTTCGAATTGTGGCGCAGAAGGAATGGGAGCGTCGGACGAGAAACTCTGATACGGCCAAGCACAAGCTCTAACAAAGTACCGTTATTGATATCGAATTTTCAAATATAAGGCGCAGTCAAACGCTCAGGATATTCATAGGGCCTTTCTCGTGAACCTGGCATACAAACCCTCGTGGTTTACAGAAAGCCACACAATTTCGTGAGGAACGATTGCTATCTGCAAGGACTGTTGGCTACCGTAGAGTGAAACGTCAATTCAGAAGTGTACAGTGTTGTACAAAGAAATTACATACTATCATCCGGAGGAACCGGCGGCAAGTAGCATCATCTACCAGAGATATGGACAGTGTCAGTGTCAGTCTAGGTATGTATATTAGTTAATATTTGGGCCAAGATCTTCAGATGCTCACCTATCAGATATAGGTTCAAGTCATCGTCCACACGACCTCTGGAGCGAAGTCGCGAATAGAGATGGGAAGCCTGTGCCATCCACGATCTCGCAATGCGATCACTTAACGCGGATAGATCTCACTATAGTAAGACCCTGGGTCCATGATCTATGTGATGTATGGTCCACTGACAGCCAACCACAGCGCGACAGCAAACCCGTCCTCCGAGGGTAATAATAGAACGAAGAATGCGTGGTCCCTCTCTCCGTCCGGCTGTTCTCTTACGGCCACGTTCCATTCATCTACTAGGGGACCGTGCAGTCTCCCGACCAAAGTCTGTCCTCGTAAGGTTAGTATGCTACCTGGCGCATAATAATGATTATGTCGAGAGGAGAACGAATCTCGAGCCTGTTTGCTTCTCAGATATGATTGGATGGCCCCTTAAACTACCCATACAGGCTCCAATTGCTGTCACGTTCAAAGCCTCCGCCGGAAACTTGGCCCTCCGGAGCGTGGTAGCTGTGCTCTCGTCTCTTCCGTGCCTTCTCCACCATGTCAGGACCTCACTATACGTTGGATGAAGGTATTTCATATCGATGTTTTCTTGCTGTCTGAATCGTTCATCATGCATCATATGCCATGTACAGCTGATAAAATTCTCACTGCACCAGGAAGCTTGCTTGAAGTTGAAACACGCGTAACTGAACCTAATTTTCATCATTTATTTCCGTACTCTAATGCAGCATTTCTAGGTTGTCGAACATCGTCTTCTGCGTGTATTCAAGAATCTGTGGCCGTCAGTGAGAATATTGTGGCTTCATGCGACCAAAGAGCACGCGGACAAGGTCTGTCGTATACGAAAATCAGAGGTACACATTCCGAGAGATGTTCGAAAGGTCCGTGCGTTGTGCTGCAGTCTTCAGGGAAGCTTACGGTGTCGCAAAGGGTGAGTCTTACTGGCATAGGAAAAGGATTTTAACGTACCATCAGTACTTATAGGCGACCGAGTTGTTATTTGCTCGAGAAACTTCTCTGCTTATTACGTCGCATTCTGGGCCTGCCGTACGCTTTCTGTCTTTCGATATCTTCTATCTTTCATTGTTACCACATAGATCTATTGGGCGCCGTCACTGCCCTCGTAAACGCGTGCGCCTTCTCTTTTTGTCTCTTGATAAAGTCTAATTCTAGGCCTTCGGTATAGATGGCTTCCGCTTGAACCCCTCCAACACTGCATCGCACTGACAAAATGCAAGCTCGTGCTTCTTGACCCTGAACGAGCTAACGTCATCGAGCCTATCATCGATCACCTGAAGGAAATCACAGGCACCTCAGGTTGCATTGTCATGGAGGAACACGAAGGCAAAGGCGTCTGGACTGGCATGGATAATTTCGGGACCGTCCTCTCTCGCTCGTTGGCAAACCCGGAAACCGTCCTCCTTGACGATCCTCAGATAAGCCCGGAGGACGATGCCACTCTTATTTTCACATCTGGGACCACTGGACTTCCGAGTAAAGTGCTGTTTCTTTTGCACTAGTGCCTGTGCTCATATTTTTATCCTTGCAGAGGGTGTACTAAGCTCCCAAAGAGCTTTCTTGAGTGTTCTTTTCACTGTCCGTCTTCTTTTCTACCAGATCGGTTACCTATACTGACGAATATCAATCAGAACGCGTTTATCTTCGGTCGAAATACTGTTCGGCAAGGAGGGTCCTTCCCGCCTCCACTTACTATGGGACCTCAGAAAGGAGCTCTGCTACCAACCCCGCTCTTCCATGTCACGGGTACGACTGTAACGGTGAGGCAATGTCTCTATTGGAGGACCATATATCTAACATCGTCGCAGCTAAGCGCAACAATGCACGGTTATAAACTTGTGTTAATGAGAAAATGGGACGTAATAGAAGGCACATTTTTCGTTCATTCCTACGTGTTCGAAACTTAACATTTGTCTTTACAGCAGCAAGGTAAACCACGCGTTCATTGTGTTTTCACCTCGATTGACTTATGCTGCGCCATTAGATTGTGTAGAGAAGAGAATGTTAGGACTCTCGGCGGGTTTGATTGATATGCTGTCTTCCGTCATCTCTCTCTGACTGTCGTCTTCCAGTGTCCCATTCATGATAACCGATTTAGAACATCATCTGGCCGGATTTCCCATGGAGACTATCACCTTAGGCGGGGCGCCTGTAGCAGGATCTCTTGTTATCAGGTCGAAGGAAAGGTTTCCATCTGCTGTCATGTGGGTTTTTCAGTCTTCTGGTTGCACGGCATTCTAATACAATCACAGGTCAAATGCTTATGGACTTACTGAAACTAATTCGACAGCTATTGGTCTTGGCGAGTGCTGTATAAGTTTGCTATTCTTTATTGCTGATGCATTTGCAGCTGGGGAAGACTATTTGGCTCGGCCAGAAAGCAGGCTCGTTTTTGTATCTTTCACTTTCGGGCGTGCGTTGATATAATTTTGGCCAGTGGATTACCACTTCCTGTCACGGATCTGATAATAATGAAGAAAGATGTCGAGGCTGCACCGGGAGAAATTGGAGAAGTATGGATTCGTGGTCCCTGCGTTATGAAGAGATATTTTGGCGACCGAGGTATGTGTCAGCGTATCACTTCCATGGCTGATAATGACCATCTCGGTAGAGGCCACCGATAAGGTGAAGTTTTGCGTTCTAGCGGTGATTGCAGTATAAACAACTGGATATAGGCACTGACACAAGATGGTTGGTTCATGACGGGCGATTTAGGATATCGAGATGCCGAGGGATTTTTGTTTATCAAAGGGAGAATCAAGGACATCATCATTCGCGGTGGGGAAAATGCGGTAAGCATGCTTTTTTTCTCATTCCCATCGACCGTGCCAATGCAATACTGCAGGATTGTGTCTCGGTCGAGAGCGCATTACACACCGAACCAGGCGTCTTGGAAGCGGCCGCGGTTGGTGTACCCGATAAGCGTCTTGGAGAACTAGTGGCCGCAGTTGTTACAGTCAAACCGTCGTGGCGCGGGAAGGTGAAGGAAGAGAAGCTTTTATCTATTGCAAAGAAACTGTAAGCTCACTTTCATGGTTCATCTTCGATGACAATAACGTGTTATTTATTTCCAGGTTACCCAAATTTGCTGTTCCGGTCATGGTGATGGTACAGGATGGCGAGTTTGGTTAGTTTTTGATTACATTTGCATCGCAGCGCGTGTGTTGATCGGAGAACTGTTGTCACAGAGCACACACCTTCAGGGAAAATAGTGAAATCCACTCTTCGAATTGTGGCGCAGAAGGAATGGGAGCGTCGAAAGAGAAGCTCTGATACGGCCAAGCATAAGATTTAACAAAGTACAGCAATTGTCATCGAATTTTCATATATAAGACGCGGCCAAACGCTCAGGATATACATAGGAACTTCCTCATGAACCCAGTATACAAAACCTTCTAGTCTACAGAAAGCCACACCAGTTCCTGAGGAAGGATCTCAATATTTAAGGACTGTTGGCTATCGTAGAGTGAAATGTCAATTCAGAAGTGTACAGTGTCGTACAAATCCAGCATCGCCTACTAGAGATATGGATAGTGTCAGCCTCACAGGTTGACCGCAAGGCTTTCTGCGTCGGTCGAATTTTCCAGCCAGTTGATGTCGATGAAGCTGACAACTTGGAGTCACCCGCACCAAGCAAGAATTTGTACTAGGTATCTTTACTGGGAGAAAGATGATCAGAACACGCGTGAGAGTTGAACAGACGTGCTTGTTTCATGATGCTCTTACAGTTGTCGCAAAATGATTAATAACCGGGCCTTATATTGCGCGACTGGAAAAATCTAGGAATCCTGGCCAGAAAAAGAAAATATCTTGTAAGGAAAACCGGAATATACTACGCATATCGTATCACTGCCCCTTAAGTTTCCTATCCACCGCGATATTTGAGAGAACCAGCGCTAGTTTTAACAATGCAGAAGAATATCAAAAGACGAAAAAGCGCGATTCACGCATCGCTGTTCGGTGACAGGTCCCAAAATAGCAATTCGCCGAATGCCCGATTCAAGACCTTCCTCTTCTTACCACCATGATCCATGACTACCCAGGGGCCAGGCAACGTCTACTCTCGGGTGCTTGCCCAACGGCGACGAGAAATTCCAGGAAGTTTTGCCTGTCCGGAGACCTGAAAATGATGTGTTGACACTGGTGCGCGTTGTGACTTGTCCTGATTTTTTTGGGCGATATTCTGATTTTGACTTCAGTCTCGCTGGTGCGATACAGCATACAGTTGTCGCAAGAAAAGGTTGAAATCCGACAGAAAACACCATGCTGGCCTATTTTAGTAACGGTAGTAAGGCGGCGTCCTGCCCATGCAGTTTTTGTATCGAGAATGGATTGCCGATATACTCGTGGTGCGTATCCATATGCTGCCTTCCTTGAGAAGCAAACAAGTTCTGAATGACACACAGATATTCTCGCACCGGCTGGCGATATCGAGCCAGAAAAAACCCAACATTGCATATACCTACCTTCCTGTCTCGTTCAAATGCCCTGCGGCCTGCAAATTGTATCTTGATTCCCAGCTACCACGCAGCCCATTTTCTCAACTCGTTTCATGATCTAGAAGGCGCATATATCCACATCTGTGACTATCGCGCGTAGCCTGTATTGGTGAGCTTGTCATATCCTGTTTCCCAGTTCGAACGTTCACATCTGACACCATAGAGTGGTCATGATGGACATGCAGCGGATGTTTCCTAGGCCCAAAGAACCAACGTTTGGTACGTTTGGTATGATCGACCCTTCTTCCGTTGGTGCTAAACGGGCATCCGTCTCAACAGAAAGATATCGACTTCCAATGGATGTTGCCATGACGATCACCTATCCGCTCCTTTTCTCACCGAGAATATTCACAAGAGTGTCTCGTCATGTCGCTATATGATCTCGGCGACTATATGCTGAACCGGTCAAGCTTCAAGCTTCAAGATTCGAGGGACGTTTTCAAAGCAGCCATATAGTACAACCATCGTCCGCTAGGTTCGATTTTATGCCAAGACGATACAACAGCGTTTGGACGAGCCAGCAGGAAAGCCATAAGGGACAAGGAGGAATAGATGTCGTGCACATGTGTCTAGTCTCCTTGTTTCGGGGCTGGTATATATGTTGATGCATTACGTTGTAGATATCCCAAGCACGATGCATCGCGACAAAGTCTTCATCGATTGCGCAACGTCTGTAAATCCGACGGGACTTTTGTTTCGACCAAATCGTCACAATGATGGCTGGCCTGCTATATTCGATCTATTCAATGCGTCGTCTGCACGATATTCTCTGATTCTGTGATCATCAGACATCTCAAACGATCACCACATAACGCTGCATTAACGCTCGGAGTACGTTTCTCTATGATCTACGATGGCGAGAGCGAGTGACCAGTTGCAACCTTCATCCATAAATGTCTCTTTACTCATTGTGCAAACGCAATATGCGATTTCGGCCCGTCAGCTTCCAAACAGGGAAGCATTCTGTGCTTCTGCGTAACCGAGAGCTTGCCGCTTTCTCGCAGGAGCTGGAGCCGTTGTAACAGTCAGCGAATCTTAATTCCGCGGACATGAGGATTCCGTACAACTATGTCCGATACCTTCAGCCTCTGCCAATGCACATATCGAAATCCATAATCACCGACATTGCCAATCTCGTCAAAATTATGGAATCTTCCGGTAAAAATTACTACTGACCCTTCCATCAAAACATGCTCATGTCATTTCGAATAATCCACCAGGCGTCATAACACATCAACATGCTTCTTTTCCGTGATGGAGCGGAAGACCGGACCTCTATAAAATGTGAATCAGGATCGGTTTGGCGGCTTGTCGAATCCCCCACGGGCCATCATGCTTATCATTGATGTCCTTCCACTTCTTCTCATCATCCTGATTGCGATATACCTGCTCTATAAATGGTCCACAAGGGTGTCTATCTCGCACATCCCTGGTCCCGAGTCGAAGTCTTTTTTGTATGGTGCGATCGTCGGTGACCTTCATGTATGAGCTCGAACTAATCTTGATGCTCACTAGGTAATATAACCGAGCTCCTCCAAGTGCAGGCCGGAGAGGTTGGGCAGTTCTTTATCGCCGTGTATCAGATATCTCATGCTTTCTTCAGGTAGACTTCAAATGGCAGAGAATGTACGGGGATGTGGTCAGAGTACGGGCTCCGTTCGGGGTAAGTTTCAGCTGCGCGCATCGACTTTTTTTCTGAATTATCTGTATGCATAGGAGGATCGGCTTTTGATCTCTGACCCCAAGGCCATACAATATGTATACCATACGGCGAGCTATGCCTTCCCTAAGCCTCAATCTCGCCGGCAGATATCTGGGTTGATGTTTGGACGGGGAGTGGGTAATGTTGATGGTGCGTATGATGGCGTTGCATACGAGGACCAGCTGACCTTCCTTGTAGGCGAAGATCATGTTCGGCAGCGTAGGGTCATGAACCCAGCTTTTGGATTTCCGGAAGCCAAATCATATATACCCATCTTTTCCTCTTGCGCGGAGAAGGTAATCTCAGTGTTTTTATCTCCGGGAACAATTACTCATGTTGCCGAACATCGGTACTTAGATGGTTCAAAAATGGATAGACTTGATCACGGATGATAATGGGCAGTCAACTGTTATTGAGGTTACGAACTGGCTGTCCCGTGCGACGCTGGACGCGATTGGGGAAGGTGTGTATTCAGTCGTATGCTTGCTCAATTCTTACCTCCTATCGGAGCAGCTGCTTTTGATTACCAATTCAATGCTCTTGATGAACCCAATAGTCCGTTAGTGAAAGCATACAGCAACGTCTTGTACGTCTCTTCGCTGTCCAATCCTTGTGTCAGGCATACTGACGCACTAGGCTGCAGCTTTGATGTATTTGGTATCCCATCAAATTTCGGCGTCCTGTATATGACGATCATGGACCACCTTCCATCTGCCGTCGTCTCGTTCATTCTGAAGCATTTCCCTGCTGGAAGGATGGCGCATGCGGCCAAGACGAAAGAACTCTCAACTGAGCTTTCGAAGCAGCTCATTGCTGAGAAGAGCAGGGATGCGTTGTCGGGAGGAGGGAGCCGGGATCTTATGAGTTTACTCAGTAGGTTTTGCTCTTGTTACATCTTGATGCCTCTGATTGGCGCGTTGTAGTCAAAGCCCATAAATCTTCGGATCCGAAAGCTCAACTGAAATTGGACGAGCTCCTTGCTGAAGTCAAGTGAGTACCGCGACGAACTTTGGCTGGTTTAGTTGAGGGTTGACATTGCGCTAGTGTTATCATTCTTGCCGGCCATGAAACGACATCTAACACGATCGCTTTCATGTTGACGGAGCTTTGCAAGAATCCTGGGATATAGGATAAACTGCGCGCTGAGATACATTCGGCGGAAACGCGGCTACATGAGCGGGGTGAGACGAGGTTCGGTCTCACGGATTTTGATGCTATGCCATATATGTTGGCAGTGCTGAAGGTAGTTCCAAACATTTGTTTAGCTTTCGACCGAGGTGCTAATATCCATATCATTGTAGGAGACGCTGCGTTTCCATCCAGTGGCGTACAACATCTTCAGGGTAGCCGGCCAGGATGATGTTCTCCCGCTGAGCTCGCCGATCACGACAACGTCAGGGAAGGTCCTTCACGAGTTGCCCATTCCCAAGGGCGTGCAGATCATGTCGTCGGTTGCTGCTTGTAATCGGTGGGTGATTGCTCTTTTACTAGCCGGCCCAGGTTAATTTCCTGTATTACAGAAACAAGGAGGTGTTTGGAGAAGATGCGCACATATTTAACCCGGATCGCTGGCTGCGTGAGTCTCCGAAGCAGAAGGTTGCACTGGGAGTATATGCAGGGTTGTAAGTGGAGGCTATGTCGTGTCGTTCTCATCGTACTGAAGAGTCTTCGTCAGGTTCACGTTCTCTGGCGGACCTCGGTCTTGTATAGGTTGGAGATTTGCGTATGTCTTGTCTATCTGTAGTTTACTGGGCCTATGCTGATGTGACCATTCCAGAGTGATGGAGCTGCAAGCCGTGATTGTGGCGATCATGAGCAAGTTTGAATTTGCCTTCGTCGAGGGACACGGGCCTGAGAGGATTCGGAGGGAATCGTGTTTTGCTATGACTCCGACCGTGGAAGGCGAGGTTGAGAAGGGTTCGAAGTTGCTGTTGATGGTTACGTTGGGTTCGAAGAATGAGTAGCGTGCGTGCTGTAACTCTGTCAAATGACCGACGGCCTGCAAATAATACGCTGCACGGCACCTGATGATAAGGTTAACAACGCTAAGACGCACTCGATGCACCAAACATCCCCATATTCCTATACCGATACAAGCTAAACTTGTCATCGCTTCACCATTTACGTCCACCCTTGCCTAGCTTCGAAGCCCCAACTGTTTCGAACGATCCCCCTTCTTTCCGGCCAGCTGAGCGAGGATACTTCTCAGTCAGTCAGGTACGCAGCTGTTTGTGCCGATGTGGGGTCCGGCAGGGATGTCTTTGTTGCAGGGAACGAGGCTAGGAAAAGGCAGAGAGAAGGAAGAAGAACAGAGAGAGAGAGAAGCTCAGACACAGACACGAACACGCAGATGATAGTTAGATTGTGCAGTACAGCGGAGCTACATGATCATGTTTGTATCTATTGACTACGGATGACTTTGGCATATCGCAACAGTCTTATCTTGGCGAGAACTGTGACAGACAGTATATGTGGATCATCAGGCTCATCGGGATTGAGATGAGTCACATCGAGGAAAGCTGGTTCATCGCTTCACCACCAAAGAAGATGCGGTCGGTTCAATGGTTGAGCCTCGTTAAGTCGGTCCAATTTGGCCTCGCTTTAATACCAACACACTACTATCAGGCGTGATTCTCTTGTATGAATGTTCCCTTGGTCATCTCCCTTTCATAATGAACAGCACCGTCACTCAACCGTTGACCCGCCGCCTCGATTGATATCCTTCCAGAATGGTACTTAGCTTGAGAAGTGACCACTTTCGGCGTAGCACGCTATCCAACAGAGTGTATATGCCACAAAATCTTACTACCATTGTTCCCAGAAATCACTCTACTTTGTGCAGTCTCGAGATGACTCAGAAAATAGATGCAGAAGACACTTTACAAATTTAATATAGAACGGTACGAATTCCTTCACAGTGAGGCCGTCCATAAATTCTTGAACAAGGGCTTTTATTACGCCTACCCGCAGTGCGAGTAAGCGACAGAAGATGAATGACGGGAACGATTGGGACTCTCACCATGAAATATGATTGCCGGAAGATTCGGTTATTTACATACGCCATAGACTTGCGGAATGTTTAGGTGCCTACATGGATAGTCGAAATGTGCATGTGAGCCTTCAAGCTTCAGTCCGAAATTATACAGACACAAAAACACGAACCTGGGCTTTATAAAGGCATCGACATTGCGATCGAGTCGCTAGAATATGAAGCATGTAGTCATTGATGATAGCACAGGATAATTTACGCCAGTTTACACTCACTTTTAATGCCTCCTGTTCGTGATTGACAGACGGCTTGTATATGCGGATCAACAGTTGTATCGTTCTGGACAGTACACTCATTGTACTTGTCACTGTCCTGCCATGGAGGAGGAGCCCTCTTAACTAGGTTGATGTCGCCTTCAGCAAAAAATCCGGAACTGCCAATGATACATGTAAACGCTCTGGTGTAGAAGATGAGCCTTGAGGACAGCTCACCTGTCATGGATATCGGGTCTTTCCGGTCTGTACACGAGTCTACACATGCTTGCTCTCGGCCTTCTCGGCCTTGACCTCGGCTTACTAGTATTTTCTCTTACTTTCTCTATTCTTCTTGCTGATACTAGAATACTACGGAACATTGTAAAATTATAATGACTCGATGCCTTACTAGTAGTATATAAATATTGTCTTTACTGTTGTATTAAGATCTCTTAAGCTAATTTTACTCATCTTCGGAGTCCACTTAACTGTGTGAACTAAGCATTTCTAATCGGTTACGCCTAGCGCTTGTTAGCACCCGTGTGGATCCCTCTTGGTGGTTGGAACTCGGCTTTCGGACATTTTCGCTCTGAATCGCTCATAACTCGGGTTTTACTTCAGTATTCTTCAACCCGGGTATTACCCTGATCCATATCATCACCGCGCCTTTGTAGTGTGTCACTTCTTTCAGCTCTGCAGAGACCTGTGTTATATGCCCCTCTTCCAAGCTACGTATCTCGCCCAAGATTTGTTCAGTTCGAGAATCGATAGTCGATGCCATGCATGATCGCGACTTCTCCGTAGCTTCAGTGAACTCGGTGCTCAAGACATCTCGCATCGCTGGTATCTCTAACTGTAAGTTAGTGATACCACGAACCTTAGGATAAACGGTGAGTCAGATATTCATATGTGGGTACAAATCCCGGGCTTACAACGTAATTATCTTTGATGTCCTTCATCTTTTGCTTGTACTCGTTGATGGCATCCGAAACCTTCTTCGTCTTTAGGAAGCGTTTAAATCGTTTATGCTTTAGTTTATTCTCAGGCTGGGTCTTTCTCAGATCCTCCAGAAGATTCTCGAGATATCTGAATAGAAGGTTCTGTCAGTAGTGGAGGCGATGATTGGCGTGTTCTTCCTTACGTCTGAAGATCCGTGCATACATCACAGAAATGGGTCGCGTTGGTAATCCCGTGCTCATCGATGGCTTCTTTCACTATGCATATAGTCGCCCCGATATCTTCTCCCAGTTTCTGAAGGTCCTCGTCGTTCTTGCCAGCTTTCTAAAACTTTCTTTCAACGACACGAGGTACAGCGAGGATCAACAGCACGTACCTCGATTGCTTGCAGAATAATCACTGCAGACTGTGCAGCACCTTTGAGGTACGGGATTGGAACCATCTCGCCTGCTGCTGCAGCTAGCTTGACTGCCTGAATCCACTGGTCGACGCTGAGACTGCAGGGCATTGTGATTGATAGTGAGGCAAGAAGGAAGGAAGGAAAGGACGGGGTGTTTGTATAACTGGTTCCTGATTTATATATCACTAGTTATCAAGGCCATACAGCAATAGCGTCATCCTGCTGTAGGATGTGTGACAGGGTTCATGTTGAGAAATACAGCCCCAAGCAACGGAAAGACCGTTATTGGGGTTTGTGCAATGTATAGGTTACGAACCTGTCGTTGATGCTGTCAACATCTTCGGCTCATACGATGAATATTGGTCAACTTATGCATCTGACCTGTGTAGCAGTGCATCTGCGTCGGATGCAATACGGATCCCCACTGTTCTTCTCTATAGCTAAAAAGAGCCTGAAAGTCTTGGAATAAATCGAATGGTCGCATCATATCTTGACCCTAAAGCTTGAGCTTGAACGTTGAACGTTGAACGTTCTGAACAACGAAGATGAGAGAGGTCGGAAAACGGTGACATAGCTTGTGGAAGACCATCCGGCCCGATCACCCGGACCTACTAAAGTCTCGAGCGGCTTGACGTGTTCGGTTCGGCATCCGTACCACCTGGCCTCTGTGTCGTTCGTTTATTCAGAACAATTCACCATCGAATGGATAGCGTGCGCCACCATGATGACGGATCTCTCAATTGAGTTTTTTTTGAAGCAGTGCATGGCCGAGAAGGAAGGCTATACTGTTGGAAAAACGGGATCCTTTGTCGGAAAGTGCGAGATGATTCTGGCAATCCGGCAATCCGGCATGCTGAGTAAGAGATTGGTAAGAAAATGATTGTACGGAAATTACTAGAATAGTCGTAGTTTAGTATAAATATAAGAAGTCAATGGGCAAACTCTTCACGAGTTTGTAACCGAGAGACTAGAGGTCTCAATAGCATTGTACTAGGATACAGTCCAAAATACAACATCCTTTACCCTCAGACCACCTCTACAGCTCCAGTAAAATCTCGTAATTTATCACAGATCAGACCCGAAAGCGCCTAGCTGAAGTCGCGGTCAAGTGTACTGTTCTTAATCAGTGAACGTTGACCGGACAAAAGACCACGTCCAACTCGATCGGTCCGTGGCACCGTGTCGGGATGTAGAAAAACTTCTCAGCTACACGAACCGGGTGAGATGGGATTTGGTCTTGAGGATTTTGATTTCATGTTGGCGGTGTACGGTCAAATGTCTTCTAGCTTGGGGACTGAATCGGTACTACTGATAAGTGCTAATATCTATATTTTTCAAGTAAAAGTTACCACAGTTCCGAGTTCCATCTAGTGAAGTGCAATATACTTAGGGTAGTAGCGTAGGATGATGTTCTCCCGTAGAGTTGTTGATTGTGATAGAATCCAAGGACGACGCGCCGTATATTAAGTAGCCTGCGAAGTGGCGTCCTGAAGCAGGCGGGCATAAAGTAGATGTGTTACTATCTCACCGTTTCCTCATCGTAAAGAGGAATTTCCACTAGCTTCACCTTCTCTAGCCGACCATGTTCCTGTATATCTGTCATATATTAAGCCTGTATATTGATGTGCTATTTCCAGGATTGTGGAGCTACATCGATTCTCGGCCTCGTTTCCCCACAGGACAGCTACAAAGTAGAGCCGTAACGTTGTGTTGAAGATTAGGCGGAACCGGAATGGTGCCGTCGCATACGTAACGATTGAATGGTTAAGGCTGTGCTCGAGGTAAGTTATTGGCATCATAAACATGATGTGACCTGGACAATGTACTTGTACCGCAGCCAGACCACATGAGCTGTATCGCCTCTTCCGAATACTATACAGCTATCTACGGCAAGGACACTTCTCGGCGCATAGCAATAGACAAAATAGGAAAGGTCGACGGTTTATCCCGTCAGTATGCATCGCCTGCGAAATAATCTAGGTCTGCAGAAATATACACTAGGTTAACCATAAAACAAGATTATTATTTACTCATTTACATGATACTCATAATACCACCAACGCTAGAAGTGGCTCAACCGCTGTGATATGGTGGAAGGGCGTATACCGAAGTCCCCTAGGCATGTGTGTGAAAATCCTCGTTGAAATGAGCACGACTATCTATACCATGCGTAAACGAATCAGTATACAGCTAGGGAGTTTACGTCAAATCACCCACGGAAGAGACATCTTCCAAATAGTCGTCCAGCGGGTCTAGGAAACTCAACCGATAAGTGCTTCGCCAAAGCTTTTGAAGGCGGCCTAGAAGAGAGGCTTTCCAGTGACAGCGAAGCTTTAATGGCCGACGCGTTGTTTCGATACGGAGAGGAAGCTTGTGGTAGTAGGGTGGCTGGCGCGCTAATCATCGGTATATATGTTTTTATCGCTAGAGCGATGTTCCTACTGCATGGTTACAAATGCCTAGAACAGACATTCATTAGGAGTTTCCAATTATTATAATTAATTTCCTTACCATTGATGCGATATGAGAGATAACGAGCAGGTATGATCCATATCGCTGGTTACAATGCTGGCTTCCGAGGTTGTATCTCCGTCTGATATTACCGCTCGGAGGAGAGTAAGCTTCCCGAGGAATTTCTTAATCCTGCACAGGAACTGAAGGACCCCCCCACGCATAATTGAAAAGTGGTGGTGGAACGCATCTTCGCCAGGCAGGAATTACGTAGTCACCCCAGTTTGGGTGTGAGGATTGATAGTACCGGGAGGGACCGGATAGGAAGTGCCAGAGCCATATGCACTACGCCCGTGCTGGTTGTAGTAGTCAATGTCAAGATTTTTCGAATCTCAATTATTAGTGGTGGGATGAATAGTAGCATGCGACTCTGGAAGAAATGTTCCAGTCAGCGTTCATCACCAAACAGTCGGTGGTACGAACAGTTGAATGGCCCTGAAAAAATGAGTCCTACTTGCTGGTCGGTTCAATCCCAGCTGTCTTCGGTAGAATTTCCGACGACTCTTTAGTTCACACAGAGAAAATACTGCTACTCGCATTTCCGTCGCCCGAGGACAAATAAAGAATGAGCCTAGTGGCGAGGCTCACGTACCGACCTAGACAATGTCGCGTCAAAGGGCGCCCATCCCGCTGAAGGGGCTAAAATTGATGGCCGCGATGCTGAAGTTAAATGCGATGGTATCTGAGTTTTTGCAGGGCATTTGTTCGTAGTTCTGTCCTTCCTAAAGATATAAATCAGAGCTTGGAATGGTTTCATGCCGGTAAAAAAAGCATCGACAACGTTCGCGCATACATTCAGTGCACAGACTAGCATTGACGAAGGCTACGTCATCAGGAAAGAAAACGAGCCTCCCTTGCTGTTTGCTTCGCTGTCTTAAGTACTCCCGCAAAATCGTCGGAGTCGTTCTATTTATGACCTCGAGTTGAGCAAAGAGAACCTGGGCGGTAGGCAGTGTTCAGCTCACGCAAGCTATCTGCCCGCGAGATATCTAAGAAATCTCTGCAGAAAAAATGGTCGGTTTTTACGACGTGTATATTACGAAAGAACGCGCCTGATACCCCAAATCCAAACAATGCCCTCGAGACCGAGGTATAAACTTTTAAATATTCGCAATAGACACGGGGAGTAGTATTGGTTCGTTATGGAAAGGAGAAGGCAGGAAGACAGTAGCATTCCCAGAAAAAGAGGGGAGTCGCGTCCATGATGGTGGTAGGAAGCAAAGAGCCGGATCTCGGGCCGATGGCACATCTCCGACTCTGCTCTCATCAAGTCCCACATCTTTCAGCAACGACTCGTTGTATTCTCGATTCTGTTACAATATGTTTCTGAAATTCAAGGGAGACTACAATGAACAGAAAAAAAGGACTTTATTTTCACTTCAACGTCCACAAGGTGCGTCGCTATGATTCCGAGTCCACTCGCACAACCATCTCGCATGCTCAGTTGCCGTAGAACCAGGCTCTACGCTGCTTCACAGGTCGGAAATGGCTGTATTTGTGCACAAATGCGATCGGATACTTTATTTTAGGAGTGTCGGCACAAGTACCAGAGACGGGAATGGGAAAGGATAGCGAATACACCGCAATTGGTTCTGCGTGCGACTGTCTCGTCTTTCTGGAAGTTTTTAAGCTCGTTGAGCCAGCGTTATCGATTGATCCTGCGTTGAAGCTACATATACAACAGACAGCTACTCTAGGCAAAGTAATGGTCAAGTCTCTGTCAAATTCCGGTGAGCCAACGTAACAATAATATGTTCAAGGGAACGCTCACTAATGACAGTAGCGCCAATTTCATCCAAAACTTTGATGGGATACAGACCAAAATAATCACGTACATCTTCCCCACCACAGGCAGGATCAAATCCACACATAAAGTTCAACTCTTGCGCACTAGGAAGGCGACGTCCGCGTCTGGAAACTATCCCCAACACGTCATAAACGACGGTCATCTCGATTTTGACTCCCAACAAATCCTTTGCTTCTTCAGGGGATATGCGAATTCCATTGGAGAAGAAGCTGAAAGGCCACAAGTTTCGAGTATGGATGGTGGGTACGCTGATTGACAACAGGAAGCTTCCTTCGTTCGGCGAAGGGTTCACCCTAGGCTGTATTTCAAGGTAGTAATTCATGTCTAGACACCATGCTTCAGCGACTGCAATCCCATAATATGGTATACTTATTAACCTGTTCGTATATCCCAGTCGGTTTTCAAACCCAAAGCTTGAGCAAAATAGGAGAATACAAGCCGCAGACGATTTTCATAGCCAACGCAACCACTGGGGAATACCCGAAAAGAGTAGCTTCGACCTGCCGACAACGAATACCAAGCGACCCCTGAACCGCTGTGACCGAATATTAATCGAGGGAATTACGACAAAGCCCATGCATGAACAAGAAATGTAACAAACCTTAGTGTCGCTTTCCGTAAAGCGTTTCCCGTAGGTTGTACAACCCATTCTTCCAAATCGACAGCTATCCTCCACGTCTCGAAGCAACCTGGGTAATAACGACAAGGCCTGGGATAGCGCACTTCAAACTGCATACTGTGTCCCAAGAACCAATAGAGGCATTCGTATATCTCCCAGAGATGCTGCTTGTGCAAATTCGCAGGGCGTGCAAGCAAGGACCTCAATCGGGGTGGGAGATGCTGACAGTCCAGGACCCACCGGTCGGGATCATCGTCGTCACGCATGAGCACAACAGGACACTTTGGATATAGACGCAAGCAAAGAGACCATGCCAAGTATGCGCCAAAAGTGAAATCCGTAAAGATAACCCGATGTTCTTCGTTGAGGAAAACATCCTCATATTCTTCGGCCTTTGAGGTTTTCGTCAAGTGGGCAACAGACCATGAGCACTTTACTCACGAATGTCTTATCCATTTTTTGGACCCATTCCTGTCGGCCTAGATAATCCGCTACTGACTTTAAAACCATTCAATACAGCTTTATTACTTCGTCTAACGCCTATGCTTACCTTCAGATCGTGATACTGCAAAAGGTAATAAGCGAAGTGGATGAGGGTTGATAGCCGAACAATAACGTACAATTTGAATACTAAATAGAAGGGACTCTTTCGCAGTCGACAAGTCGCAATAATAGTCAAATACTCGTTGTCGCTTAGCGGTGCTACCTGTCAATAAATAAGCTATATCACGCTAGCCTAAAATCAGGAGATTTCTTACCATGAAAGATGAGAGCCGGACAGCTCGGTGTTGTGCATACCCCGAAAAGCTGTACAAAATTAGGGTGTCTGAAATGGGTGTGAGTGTAAGTATACGCATGGTCGAATGCTCTTAGCACCTCAGATAAAGTCTTCGGTCCACGTCTCCGTAGAATCTCTGCAAAGGTTTAGAAAAGGTATGAGAGGGAAAAGGCAACGGAACGTACTCGCATCAATCGTTCTTCCTGACCGGCTTGGACTCGATAGACACGAACAATCTTGGGATAGTCGTGGTTTTCAATGCTGGCATCATATTCATCAAAATCAAAATCCTGAACAGATTGACCTTTCGATATTTCGGTACATTCCTTGAGATTGATGTCGCCCCAAAGGATCTCTCGGACCTGGACATGTTTAAATATGAAAGCAGAATTGCTTGTCCTGAAGAAAGTGCTTACAACTCCCTTATAATTATGCTGCTCCTTCGAAGCCTGGACTGCGGCGAAAAGCCTGTCCACTTTCTCGCTTTGTGAAACTCCCCAGGTATGTATCTCCTCGTGCACGATGTCCGATCGGTTGTTAATGGCAGCTGTGACGTACTTCTGTGACTCTTCTATAGCACGGGTTACAGCCATGATACCAGTATCAACCTGATCTTGGACGTCTGAGAGACCCAGTCGTGTGCTGGTAGCTACGCGTATCTGAAAGACGTTCCAGAGCTAGTCATCATCATGGGTAAAGGAGAAGTCACTTACCAGAAACTCTTCCTTCACTGCATCTACTCGTTGTCGGTAGGTACCAATTTCATCAGCAATTTTCTTGGGCTTCAATAGTCGCCGAATCCCAGCGCAAGACCTACGATCGCTATTTAACTGCGACAATAAGTCACTCATATACCTGGACATAGATAGCATCAAAGAGGAGCCGCAGAAAACTGATACGGGACCGCTCACGTCTGAAATTCCAGACAGATGTTTTGAAAACGCAAGGAGCTAGTTGGTCCGTGTTCGATAACAGTGTCCCTCACTGCGACCAACGTATTCACAATACTCTCTGCTAACTCCTGTAGATCGTCCTTGTTCTTGGCCGCTTGCTGAAAATGTCGTTAGTGTAGAAGACGAAAGAAGTCAACGGCGTACATCGATAATCTCTAGCACTACTACTACGCACTGAGCTGCACCTTTAATGAAAGGGAATGGTGCCATCTCCCCCGCAGCGGCAGTGAGCCTTGCGACCTGGATGCATGCATCAATGTCAGGATAAAGAGGCATTGGAGTGGAGGGAGGAAGAGTGGGGACAAGCCTTGCACTGCATAATGCCAGGGACTGCATTTCCTCAGCGCTTATTTCAATCAGGGTCGCGAGCTGTAGAGCCCTCGTGAGACCTGTCATCAACAGCTTTGTACACAGGAGCATGATACGCCGCCTGTCTTACAACGCTAATAGCAAGCGGTGAGAGTAAGCAAACCGGTTCGCTTGTGCTCTTATCGCTCGAATGGTCAGCTTCCTTTTTCGACTCTGACCACTTGACGTACGATTTTTCCCAAGTACTGGTACTTCCGGTTGGTCCTTTTCTTGAATTCTAATTTTTAACTGACACCTATGGTTACAGACCGTTCTGCGGATTAAAGCCACGGAATTGCATTTCATTAGAGGGAGCTGTACGAACCTAGTAGGGGCAGACTGAGGAGAGTTTTCCGAGAAAGTACTTGTTATTAGGTTCAGTTTGAGCCTTACGTGGGAAAGATACACTTCGCACCTCTTCTCTATAACGGCATCTATGACATTGTCGTCGCAGATTCCAGCTTCCCCGTCTTCTTGCCACAACTGGAGTAGCGGGCGGATGAGAGTCATAGTGGGAGCAGAGAAAAAGGGAAAGCGATCCCGTCACGAATTTATGCCGATAGATTCGTTGCTTTGCAGCTGTTTTCATACTGGACATTGACAGTATAGAGCTCAAGGGATCGCCGTATAATGACGCAAATGACGCGCTTCGTCACAAGGATATCGTTATTAGTAGCTATAGGACCGATGGTGCATCCCCGGCGGGAAAAGCACCGGCCACATGGACCTACAGACATCCACATGCAGGTATTAGAAACGTTGCTGCAGTCTACGGAAACACTGCCTGGCCCTACTTGATACCGGCCCATACCAACAACGCTGTAGCTATGGTTTTTACACATCAGATAATTACTTTCCAGCAAAGATTTATCGCCAAACCTACAGTAGCTCAGCACGCAGAATGACGTGCTTCGATTGGCCCCAACTTATCAGTGCCTTGGGACCTCGCGACGTGATATAGCAAAGGTCGTTGATTGCGCGACGAGGTCTTGAGACATTGTATATCCTGCAAAGGTATGATAGTATGAGTAGACATTTCCCCGAACGATGCGCTCTGAAGGAGCGTACCAAATGATAGAGCATCTGAATGAAATTGCAGAGATCTTTGGTAAAATCTATGGCACGCCGAACCCTGACATTCAGTGAGAAAGTGAGACTCAATAATAGGCGGTTTGACGCACCTTCCACTACATCGACTTCATTGGCAGAAGCCAAACACCATCTCATATTCTCAGTTCCAGCTCGCAAGTGCCTTCTCGCTTCGACTTCACATTCCTAGCGCGGATAACCGTCCTTACGGGAGGGGCAATGACAATGCATCTGGATAGGAAATAGGCATTAGCCAGCCTCGAAAATAGACCGAAGCATGCCACTTATTACCCTTGAAACTCCTCGGTGTTGCAGAAGGAATCGCAATTAGGTATCCTACCATGGTGGTGGTTGGTTTAAGCAAGAATTGTGACTGTCACAGTGACATCCCGACGACCCGCTGTATCCGAAGGGGCGCGCTGACTCATCAGCGCCATGTTGTGCCATACTTTTTTCAAACTTCTTCAACTGGGTTAGTCTTGGGCGGCCTCCTCCAGAAATAAGGCCTATATAATCTGTATTCCATCTAGAGTGTAAGGGATGCGAATTTCTATGGACCAATAATTACATCATTCATTTATCTTTATTTACCTACTCCTTTGGATGACTACGTATGCGCCGTTTTTTGGCCTTTTTCACAACTTTATCTGGGATTTCTACCACCATGTCGTGTCTTTGACTCTATCTTCTTTGGCAATATACGCCCGAATCGTACTCAGTCTTGGGTTGAAGACCCGTCCCGTGGCAGATCCTTTACATAGAGGGAGCTCTGCACAATTTCCATCTATTTTCTGTTCCTAAAGGGAAGAATGGTTGGATCTCGTCTCTCAGCATCCAATCACAAAGCTTGCAGGATTCTCTATGACTATTTATTTGACATTACTGAGGCCGTATCTCTCAAAACCTGATGATCGACGCGAACAAGTTGCGAGGAACAGAGAGCTATGAATCTTTTGTCCGGGCAGAAAATTTTCTTTTGTTCCTCAGACGCGGTATCTGCTGACGATAATCCTCACCCTACTGCACTACTTTGAACCAAAATATATCAGAAGATATACTCCTCCATCTCGATGACTTGATATTTCCTCCAAACAAATTTCGACTTATTTCAATCGGGCGCTATGTTCTCTCGTCGCTACCTCCCTTCGGGTGCCACTCTCTACTACCCGGGTGGTCAAAGCACCGCCCAGTAATTACTCAAAATGGCTATTCTCGCCAATTGATACACGATTGACTACGACCAATAGCCATAAAAGCCACATCCTGTCAACCATTGTCCTCCCCATATACCCAACGAGTAAGTCTGTCCATAAAAGTCAATATCCCGACAACCAATTTATCGTCCCTCGAAAATCGTTATAAGGCGGGGCATCCCAGCATGTTTTCCCTCATCCTTCGCTGCCTCCCTTCTCCTTCACAGCCTATTAGTCCCTCGTCCCGTCCTTACATTGCCCATCCTCGACCAAGATGCCTCGCGTCTCCTCCCAGAAATCCAACGTGAGTACTTTTCCTTTCTATATCGGGCCTAATTGGCAGCCCAATTGTCCCAACGCTGATGTAATTTCCCCCCTTACCCAGAAGAGAGTCCAATGCAAAGTCTGCCTCAAACAATACGCGGACACGACTGGCCTTAGCCGCCACTCCAAGGTCCACCGCCCAGACGTAGAAAAGTATTTTTCTGTTCTCTCTCTCCAGCATGCTTTTACTTATCCTCGCATTCCTCAGCCTCATGTTCAGATGCACCGGCCCCGACTGTCACTATCGCACATTGCAAAAAGCCCGCTTCGAGGATCATATCCGTGCGAAGCAGTAAGTCTTCCCCATTCTCCACTCCTTTTCGCCTTCTCACTCTGTCCTTCCTTCAGTACAGGAGAAAAGCCATTCACATGCCCTGCTCCCGACTGCTCGTACGGTTCATCCAGTCCTGGGGGTCTCCATCGCCACCGAAAACAGTGCGAGAAGCTAAACGCTCCTCCCCAATCCATGCAACAGCCGCTTCCCCCCAAACAGCTCCTCCCCGCCATCGACGCCGGAATGCCACTCGAAGAGGTCATCACGTGCATGACATCCCCTCAATCGAACGTCGGATCTTGGTTGTCTGAGGATCTCGTGTCATCCTCGGCATTATTGCAATCCGACCTACAAGACATTCCGAGCTCCTTGACAATGTCCTCTTCGCATGCAAACCGCTCGCCTTCTCCCGAAATGGTCGCCTCAACGTCTGCCACAGACGATTCGTTGTTCGTGAATACCAACGCGGGCAGCTTCACGGACCCACTCAGCTTCTTCGACTCCTTCCCTGTGGCCTCACCTACATGGTCGGATCTCAGCTCATCGGTATCGTCGTCATCCTCCGGTAACGACGAGCGGCTTTCACCCTCCTTTGATTTCGATCAGTTCTCGATGTCTAACTTTTTGCGGGACAACTTGATTACTACATATTCAAGCCCGCTGAACTTTGATGTCACAGAGACACTATCCTTCTCTGATTCTCCCTTCTCATTGACATTTCCAAAAAATGAACCTGCCTTTTCGTTTGATTCGTCGATGGAGGATTTCTCCCTCTTTCCAATCGAGAAGCTCTCCACACCGCCCTTCTTCCAAGCGGAGCAATCACCATCATCACCACCGTCCACATTCGACTGGATGTTTTAAAGCTCGGAGCAGAGCCTGAACTCTTTCCCCTTTGTCTAACCTCCCTTGTACCACACGGACATACTCTGTTTCATCTTTCTTATTGTTTTCTATTCATCTAAATCATACCCTTCGCATTAATACCAGTTTTTTTATTGTTACTCGAAACAACATTTCTAAATTGTCCATAGAATATTGAAAAGGTATAAATTTCGCTCGAGCCTTGAAGAAGCGCCACTAGCATTTCGCAGGTGGGAATCAATCAGTACACTAGATCAAGGGTTCAGGAGTAACTCTGCAGCAACAGAGAGGTAGCCGCGGAGGAGAGGCTATAGCGGCCTGAGGTGTCGAGAGTTTCCATCTAGTTCTAAGTTCTAACGGTTATATGCGAAGCATGCTTTCGTTTGCACCCTTTGATGACAGAAGTGCGATTCATGTCGAGAGAAGTAACACAGCCAGGTCCGGTGGTGGCAGAGATTTTTCGGGACTAGAAAGGTTAATATTTGGTCACGTCTGTCATGACTCATGGGAGAAAGGTGTAGGCGGTAAGAAATAGTAACCATATATGATATATAAAGCCAACAAATCCAACAAGGAAATACTGCCGCGAGCCTTGTGCGCGACTATGGTGAAAAAAAAAGACTTAACCAAGTAGCACAAATATCAAAGTATTCTTCGACGCGTTTTTTTGTAGAAATACAAGGCAACATCGTGGTTTCGACTCACTGGCGTCCCCCGATGAACCGTATCGTGTAATCCTACCTATCTACGTATCTATGGACTTTTGATGGACGTCCTACCCAGATTATATCCAAACAATGATTGTACGTTCATGCAATTTTCTTCCTACACCATCTCATAAAACGCCGAAGAATCCCGCCATAAAATATTGGCCACCATCCGATTCCAAGCTGCACAAAACCACCGCGCCCAATGAATGCTCGGCGTGATAAAATACGCAGGAGGGAAAGTGTTTCCTCCATCCTCACGTACAGCGTAGAACGACGGTAACATAGTAACCTCGTTGGCTGCTGAACCCATTACCTCGCTGATGGTGGCGCGGACTTCAGCAGTCACGTCCTTGGTCCATGCGATGTCCTTGATGCCTACTTTCACTTGCCGTGGTGACGGTGAATTGTATCCGGTTCGTATGTGCTCAGCTGGTGGAAGTATGACTGACGGCTTCGGGTGCTCGGATATATCTGTGCTTTCGTTTTGAATTACTTCTACTGCAAACGTGCCGTTGGACGTGTAACTGGACGAAGCAGATGGAACATCAACGCTGGTGCGCCAGTGGCGAGGCAGAATCTTGCTGGTCGCTAGATTATTATCTGCAGGCCAATGAGCACACGAAAGTACAGTTAAATTCATTACATCAGTTACCAATGCCAGAGTTAGATTTGAATAAATTGAGGGTCTTGATACTGCTACTCGCTCGAACGTCATCTGGGTTCGATCGTAAGCTGGTAGAATTGGAACAATACTCGTATAGGATAGAACACTTGCCGGTAACATCCCCATTATATTCATCAAATATTTCCAAAGGAAACAAGCCGAAATAATCACACACATCTATCCCACCCAGAGCGGGGTCAAACCCACACATAGCTGCAGATTCACGTATGCGCACTGAAGCCCTTTCGATGGCCAGTGCTCTATACGATACCAACTGACCACTCATGTCGATTCTAACTGAGAGGATTTTTTCGGCTTCTTCGGGAGGTATAGGGACGCCATTTGCAACGAAGCTGAAAGGCAATGACATCTCGGGAGGTGATCGTGAAGTTATGAGAGGGGCATTGAATATCACCGATACGGAGAGGGCATCCAGGCCACGGTTCGGTAAGGAATTTATGTTTGGTTGGATACGAAGGTAGAAAGTCACGTCTAGATCCCATGAATCAGCCGAAAATAACATCCTGATAACATTTGCATTAACCTTCTCTCAAGTCTAGGATTGGATACGGCCCCTGCTCTCTCAGTAGTGCTTGCGCAAACCAGGAAAATGCAAGCCTTTGATAGTTCTTTCGATCACTAGGAAAGACCGAAAAGGAGTAGATCTGATTTGGAGATAATGACCAATGTACGGATGTCGTTTTGCTTGAAAAAAAGTTCGAGTAAACGCGGAGAAAATGACGAGATGCAACAAACTTAAAATGCCGAGAACTGCTTCGCTCCGAATCTCCGGTCCACTCTAAGGTCCACTCTTCTAAATCACCCACCACTCTCCCATAGCTAGCAAAACCTGGATATCCAGGACAGCTTTCGGGATAATGGAAGCATCGCCATGTGTTGCGTCCGAACAACAAGTGAATGCTCTCATAAATTTGCCAGAGACGGTCTTTCTGTAAACTCGTAGGACGTGAAATTACATGCTCCAGATCCGCCAGATCCCGATCATCACTTCCCTTTGTGCCCTCTTCGGTATACATAACCACTGACACTCGAGAGCACCCCAAATGTAAGACGAAAGATTTATAGAAGTAATCATTTAGAGTTAAATCATCGAGGATGACTCGCCCTTGTTCATCAAAGCAGTTGTAGGAGATCGGCATTCTCTGTGGCTACCATGAGTCGTACATTTATTTAGCGGAGAAGTGTATTTCACTCACTCCTTTGTCTTCCTGCTGTCGCACCCAATCTTGTCCGGCTAGGTAGTTTGCTATGGACTGAAACAGATTAATGCTTCAGCGGTCTAGAAAGATTGTTATACCTGCCAATCATTGTACTAGGTAGGCTAAGCCGCACAGAAAGGTCCGTAAATGAATGATTTCCCACCATTCCAATATAGAAAAGAAGCGCCTCCCTCACGCTCGATCTTGATCTACGTTCCATCATATCCCCATAATTGTACCGTTTTCTGTCATTGACGTTTCCTAGAAACATACAGCTGAATCAAGCTAGGCATGCTGCTAGTCAGGCGGAACCTCACGGTGGAACACAAGAGCCGGAAACGTTGGTACCACGCATACACCAAAAAGTTGGGTGATATTTGGATGCCTAGTTCAAGGTCGGAGTAAGTCTAGTGATAACGCGTTCATCGTACCTCAAATGAAGTCTTCGATCTACTTCTTTTTGAAATTGCTTGAAGGGATGAGACTATGTGTAAGCGGAGAGGAAGCTTAACGTACTTGTATCATTTGTTCTTTATGATCAGCCGGAACTCGATAAACACGAACAATTTTTGGGCAGTCATCGATGGTTGCACCATATTCATCAAAATTAGAGTTTTGTTGCCATGAGTCGCGTGGGACCGGTGCCCTGATGTATATATCTCCTGGAACGAGATCTCGGACCTGCAAAGGAGATATTAATAACCGAAACATGTAGCTAAAAAATCACGTACCACCCCCTTATAAACATTTCCTCGTTCACGGAAGGCCTGAAGTAATGTCATTCGAAGTTTTTCTATGTTTTCGCTCTGCGTGATGCCCAAGGTGAGCACCTCTGAGATATTGTCCTTGATGATTGACGTGACAGTCCTCTCTGATGTCTCCACGAGACCGGTCAGAGTGCTGAATTTCGTACTAACTTGATCCTGGACATCGGATAGGACCAGTCGTGTTGTGGTTGTCGTACGAATCTGCGAATTGTTCAAGAGCAATTGCAGTGATAATGACAATACACATACCAGGAAGTCTTCCTTAACCGTTTGTATCCGCTGTCTGTAAGTACTAATGTCATCAGAGATCTTCTTCGCTCTGAAAAACCGCCGGATTCCACGAGGCGACCTCTTTTCGCTGTTCAACTTGGAAAGAAGATCAGTCATGTATCTGTGTGTCGATGCATCAGGAGGTTCAGATTATAATTTTGGGTGAGCTCACGTCTGAAATTCTACACAGATTCTCTGGAAATGCGAAGCACTAGTCGGACCATGTTCGATTACAGCGTCCCTCACAGCAACCAACGTGTTCACAATACTCTCAGCTAACTCTCGTAGATCACTTCTATTGCTCGCGGCTTTCTGCAGGTCTCATTAGCGAAGAGGCAGGGAAAATAATCACAACATGCCTGGATAATCTCGAGGACGACTACCACGCTTAGGGCGGTACCCTTGATAAATGGAAAGGGAACCATTTCGCCCGCCGCAGCGATCAGTTTTGCGGCCTGGAGACATGAATCGATACCAGACATGGTGATAGAACGAGAAGACGTGGAGAGAAGTGCTGCACTGTATAAGTCTACTTGTGTTTTAGGTTCTGATCGGCGTCGCAAGATTTGGATTGTTGTGGTCTTTGACAGTTCGTTGCAAAGGGACATGGCCGTGATGATGCTCAGCCGATTGTTCGAATGCCGACGGCGTACGATGAATTTTATTGGGTCGCTGACGTCGGTAGACGAAGCACCATACGAGTTATGTCCCTGTGGAATAGCTGCCATCCTCAATGAGGACTATGAACCCATCGGCTGCACCATGGGTCAACGATTTCCCTGGTTTGGTTGCATCGCTCTCCGTAGTTGTAACAAAAACACGCTGTTGAGAACCAGGTAGGCAAACTGAATAAAGGCGTCTCTGTTGATATGGCTGTACCTCCGCAGCCTGTAAAAGGCGCAAGGATACGGAGCGACTCTGATTGATAAATCAGAGATGAGATCCACAGGCAGTACTGATATTCCGAGGACAGGGCTGTTGATACCGTCGGCCATTGCAGCGAGAATGTGGAGCATGTAGGGAGTGACAGGCGAACACGTCAGAAGGACTTGCCATTAAAAGAAAAAATTTACATCTGGGTAAGAAGCAAAAGGTTTCGCAGTTTGCACTACCAATGGTGGAAAGGTAAGGCGAGAAATTGGCAACGAGCTGGGAAACCTCCCCAGTGATCGTGGGTGGCCAAAGCGATGCATTATTTGAGCGCGCGCTACTATTACGAAAACGGGTAGCGCAGTACCTTGTATTGGAGCATAACAGACGTGCATTTCGTGAGTTCTCGAAGAGGAATCGTAAAGGAGTATGGTTCTCGCTACCCTCACAAGCGAGTTATCCCTTGTCAGTGGAATGACGCCTGTTATGTGGTTGCATGGAAGTCGCGTTCTGGGATTGACAAACAGTTTTTTCTGCGAGGGAATTTGATGTATGAAGTGCGTTAGAATCAGAAGGTCATCCGGGAGCTGCTCTTTGAGTGGTCGCTGGCAGTATATATTACAAGATGACCGTGAAGTGATAGCTGTTAGACTAACCAGGTAAAAAAATAGCACGAATGAGAGAAAACAATCACTCACAAGCTGGGTAGATATCACATACCTGTCACCTTTCCATGCCCCTTCCCACTGAATTAACCATCGAACGTTTTCCGTCATGCTATAGAACCAATGGCCACGGATTAAATTCTTTGGGAAGAGATAGAATTCTCAAATCTGCCACACAGGCCAGAATATCACTAGAGTCCAGTTGCTGAGGATAAGCCTGGTCCAAGAGCACCGTGAGGTGGGATATGTCAGAATATGTTGTCGTTGCTGTTAGTGTCGAGCTATTGCGATAGTGACATGTAAGCATCAAATAAGTAGAAGCTAGCGAATTCGCCGACCTGTGTATATGTAGTAAGAAAAACGGCGACTGAATTTTCGCTGTTCAATAGTGGATGTTGGGGGCCAGGGCTCAAGAGGGCAAGTACGGTAGACCGGTCCGAGTCGGTGAGTTCCAGCTGCCCTTTTGGGAGGACTCGCGATCTCTTCCTCCTTCCATGACTGTCGTCTCATTGGTTCATCCAAATTGTTCTCTTGTATTTAATCTCTCGGCTCTCTTATCCTCATTGTCGCCAAAATAATAGGCTACGACGCGTCACTTTCCAGGGCATGCTCTCCTCAATTGACCGTTGCCAAATAATCATGCTGGTCACCCTTCAGACGCTTCATCAGTACTTGTTCACCTGAGCGACGCAAATCTAGTGTAGGAAGATGTTATGAAATGGTGAATTGGGTTGGGCTTCAGGTACGTCGTGTTTCGTTTCCTTGGATGCATAAATTAACATGAAAGCTTATCGGCCTTTTTCTGCAGAAATTTGCTGCAATGTTTATGGCATTTTCTTGATTTTCTGGGAAAGCCATGAAAGCGTTCTGCACCTGTACGTTATATCTGCATCGAAATTACTCGATTTCCCTCCAACCTGGCGAGAAAACCATCTGGAACACTTGCGAGGTGAAATACCAGCATAGTAAGAAAGAGGAAGAGAAAGTCGAAGCCAGGAAGCGATCGTTTCCGAGTGTGTATATCCTTAACTTGTACCAAAACCGTTACCTGAACAATATCTATCTTCAGCATAAGTGAAAAAAAGGGCGCGACATTCGACCTCGACTGCATATATTGTACATTGGTGCGCCGCATGTTCTTCCAGCATTTACAGGGTAACCATGACGCCTCCCTCAGCACTCCTCCAAATAGCGTCGACAATGCTCTTGATCTGAACCGCATGCTGCAAGTCGGGATAATCTCCAGCGCCTTCGCCCTTCAAGTATTCCTCCCAGGTCCTACCCGCATTCGTCCTACCATCATCCTCAATTTTCACCTCATCATCATTCACCCAAAGTTGCGTCGGTTCGTACACCGCTACAAAAGCTGCGAAGGGATTGTCGCTCTCAATCCTTATGCTTCCTTTCGTCCCGTCGATAACCCATACAAGCGGAGTCGCCGCTTTCTCATTGGCAGGTTTCTCCATCCCCGTACGCCAGTGCAAGCTTATCACAGCACCGCTCTTTAGCGTGCCAGATACGGCTACCTGTGACGGACCGTCAATGGAGACAACATCACCAGTGGGTGTGCCATCAAAATTGAGCACTTGGGATGAGGGGTGCTGGACGACCACGGTAGCGAATACAGTATCAATCGGTCCAAGAATATATGTGAAGGCCTCAAGGAAATGGCCTCCAGCGATATCAAGAAGTGTCGCGCCGTTCTCCTTTTTCAAACAATATTCGCTTCCTTTAAACACTGTTGGTCCCCACGGCACATGCGGACCGGATACTCGTGATGTCTACCATCAGTGAGAGGGACGCTATGTGAGATCACCAAGGCCTACTCACCACGCTCGTGGACAAAACATCTCCAATTTCTCCTTCTTCGACCAACTTCTTCACCTTGCGAAACAACGGGCTCTGTCTGGCCTGAAGTCCAACGATCGTCCGGATCCCCTTCTCCTTCGCTAGGTCAGCGAGAAGCTTTGTTTCCCTCAATTCTCGCCCAGCCGGCCACTCGATGAAGAGATCTTTCCCAGCCTCAATGGCCTTTGTGGCATTCTCTACATGATTGGGTGTCTTCACTGACACGGCGATCAGATCGAGGTTGGGATCGGCAGCGATGGACTCGGGAGTATGATAGCCCTTCACCGCGGTCTCGGCAGTGGAATACTTCGCTGCACTTGCTTCGGCAGACGTAGGGTCCGATGTGGATACAGCGAGAAGCTTGTAATGCGAAGAGAGAGGTGGAGCCAGAAGGGGAGGTACAAGATTCGTGGACGCCCATCCTTTGGTCGATAGGCCAATAACTCCCACGCGAATCGGTTCTGTCATGGTGGTCGAGAGAAGAGAAGAGTAATCTCGTCTTTATGTTGCCATTTAATTTTCTGTGGAAAAGTCTTCGCGGAGATTTCGGTGGGTATTAGTGATCTCTTTGATATCCCGAGACTGACGGCATCCCGTTTAGTCATTCAGTCGGTATTGGATCGACAAACATTATCCTGAAGACTACACGACGGACAACGGCCAGAGCTACCCTCTGGTCGTCGTCGATGGAGTTCACAATAATCCATGCGCACGTTTGATTTCTCTCCAACGAACCTCCTTCATACGGCCAAGCATGCGAATTATGCGTCATGAGACTCCATTTGGATCTCAAATGCTTCTTTCTCTCACAGACAAACTGGGATGCCACTGTTCACCCATGGCGCTACCACAGCGCGTATTGCTCGAAGCACCGCATGAATCCTTTCCGTGTTACTCTTTTTCGGTCCGGCTGGCCTTCGTTCCGCTTCATATCTACCACCCAAGTCTGTTGATACCATACTGGCAGTCACTATGTGGCTCTTTTGCTACTTGCGACGCGTTTCGACTGGTCTTCGCACAGTGGGTACATTTTGTGATTACCACTGACATATCAACCTAAAATCAACCTAAAGTCGGCCCATACTACCCAGTATCATTTGACCTCTCTTTCACGAAGAGATAGTAAGCACAATCGGCCATTATCACCTCATTCGAAGCTCACTCTTGCCGTAGCCCAAGGGAGTTCGTGCATCCAGGACTGCTTCACACGGCCGGTATATTGTCCTCTTTCTCGCACCCCTGTCGTATTGCGACCGACCCTTAGCAGACAACTTCGCTCGTATCAAGAAATGCGTCTTCGAAGAGTCTGCCGGGCCACGGGTCTCTGCGTTTTCCAACTTTTTTTGCAAATCGCTTTGCACAAGCTGATTATACGATGGCTGGTCCGGCTTCGTATGTTCAGCGTGGGTCGCCGAGCTCGTTGTCCTGGACGTGGTGGCAGAATGGTCGGTGTCATTCTTTTAACTCCTTTACTCAGTCGCTGACCATGATACAGATGCTCGGGGAGAGTACTATGTAGGCTGATTTGCATGAAACTGCTGTTCTCGGCTAGTTGGACTGCTTTCAGAACGCGCCGATATGGGCAATCACCAATGAAGAAGCACACGCATGAAAGGGATCGAGATACTCACTAGATGGGCTAGCGTCCTCACTGTCGTGAACGGGACGGGTCCTCAGCTTGCTGCTGGCCTGCGGGGGCAGCGTTTCGTCAATGTATGCGCCCGTCGTATTCATTGTCATCAAGATTGACTGACATAGATGTAGCCTGTAGGTGGCGGAGATTCTGTGATACTTGGGACCAATAAATACAACGGATTATGCTGCAGTCACGGCGATGTTCTTTAAAGCTATCGCACCCGCTTTGGTTCCAGTTGGGCAAGCGAGTTATGGTGTTGCTGGTAGGAACGGCATGGTTGGCGAGTATGGTCAAGGTGAAATCGCTTCGTACTGAACTTGGGAATCGGGATATCAGTTCGCTAATTACTGTAGCACAGATAATCGAGAACCAAGGCTTGCCGAAGGTGTGGAACATGGTAGCAATCCTTCTTCTGAATGGTATAACTGCTCTCCTTTCCTCGACGCGTACCGATGAGTGTAGGGTACGTACAAATACTTGGCTCGGTATAATATGGCAGACGATACGACCTTAGCTAGGCTCGCTGTCAAACTGTTTTGGTTAATGGGCCATGGACCGAGATCTAAAATGCTTCGTGTGGAGTGCAAGACAGTATCTTTGAGTTGCCGTACGCGAATCTGCGGTGGAGATTGGGTGTGAAGATCTGTTTCTTCTCCTGGTATCGGGGAAGAGTCATGCTGATGATGCTATAGCTCTGTTGGTGACCAAGGCTGTGATGGCAAATGGGCCAGAGTAAGAATTCATCCGGTGATATACCAATCATCTCTTTGTACCATGTATACTCATATGTATAGTATATTCATGAGCTCTTCTCTCCTAATGATGTATTATCATTATGTTTTCAAAGATCATTGATTTGAAAATTGAAATGCTCAAGTCTCAGTTTGCTGGAAATCTGCCATTTGCTTTACACTTACAAGTGTTAACTTGTAAAATTTATAAGAAATAAGAGCACAGAGGTTTATTTATACTGAACATCTGTCTTACTGGAGTATGTAGCATTGTCCAACATCTTCTTTCATATATATGTACACACATAGGTTGATAGAAAGGCTCACTATAATAAGCCACAATAATAATTTGACCCATCTTCTTGTACCTGCATTGATAATCTCTGGCTTGATGTGTTTATCTGCTGCTAGTACTGTTTTATTCAATTGGATAGAGTTGTCAAGCAACTCTGGCTCCTGGACTGCTGCAGCATTATTTGGTGGGATGTCTCCTCCAGACAATCTGTGCTTATCCTCATTATTTGTATCATCCCTGCCTACTGCACTCTTGCAACTTGTATCCTTCTTACCATTGATTCCAACTGTATTATGCTCAATCTTTTCTTTCACATCATCCTTGACATGACCTATTTATTCATTCTCAGTGTCAGCAAAATCATCATAAAAATGATAAAGAAAGAAATCACCCCACATCCACTCATGACCTGACTCTATTGGAGAATCAAACACCTCCATGGGAAACAACTGGAAATATTCACAAACTTCCTCTGAACTCTGAAACCCACATATCCTGATCAACTCATTAATAGTAGAAAGTTTCCTCTGTGGCACACATGTCACAGGTGCATAAATCCTCATTCTAATATTAACACCAAATGTTTTCTCAGCATCTTCACGAGATAGATCTCCCATATCTGAGAAAAATGTGAAGGTGGGCCAGGGTAAAAGATGCTTTTGTGCATCAAAATGAGGAGGTATGATTGATAATGATAACATCTGTGATGTATCATCAGATACATTAATTAAGGACAATGGCTGTTGTTTTGATCTGTGGGTAATAAAGATAGAGAAACTGACATCTAAGTCGATTATTTCTTTTGATTAGTCTCTTATTTACTGAGAGTAAGAGAAACACCACCTACGTTCTTGCACAGTAAATGTACAGTCTTCATAGCAGCCTCTCTCATGAATAAGATGAGTGAGAGAGAGCAGCTGAGTAGCTTGAGCAAACCATGAGTGTCTTAATTGAGGCAGATTGTAGCTGTCAAATGGGACACAAAAGCAAGGCTGGAGTGTAACTCACTGAACATACTCCAATGGCAGAATAAAAGGGTTCTGTGTACTGTAGGGAGGTAAATTTCAATAAATATCTACTAAAGAATGAAGATCAGAGCCCACCTGATTCTTTGCTCATGTAATCCATCCTTGTCCCACCATACTATAATCCAATCTTTAAGATCAACCACTACTCTTCCTACAAGATAGTCTTGCTGTAGACTAGTAGATGGACTATGAAGAATAGTCCCTGGTATATATAGAAGATTGACTGGAAATTTATTTAAATCAAAAAAAGGATTTTCAAAAAAGAGAGAGCCAAAGTGTTATGGTTTATTCATTTTTCTTCGCTTTTACTCAGCTCGATTACTCATATGTGATCACCACGGACAGTTTCTCACAGTACTATTATTAGCGTACCTAAGTGTATTTAAGTAGAGCCTCAGCTGGCCTAAACCCCAGCTTCGGCTAAGGTTTAATCTACCTAACATCGAACTCCGTGTTTCGCGACTATCTCGTTCGCTCGCTGCCTTGATCTTGCCTTTGACCCACTAGTGTATCGACTACCAAAGTGCGAGTAGTGATCCTAGTCTGATCTAAGTCAAGTTGAGTTAGTGGCTAACATTTAGCCGAAGCTCGCTCTACGTTGCCCAGCGACACATACGCTGCCCAACATTTTTCCTTTCCTACTCCTTGCCGCGGTATTGGTTTGGGTGGTACCCTTCGTACTGCACGACCCAATCCTACTAGTCCTGATCACCATCCTACGAGTGTTCCTCTTCTGCTATTACGTTCCGGCACCGATTTTTGCAGCCTTACTCCTGGTGGCTTATGTCAGATTCCTTCATATCTAAAGAAGAAAACAAATCCCTTTCCCTTGTTCCTAAAGGCAGCATCATTACTGGCAGTTATTCTGCTAGTACTGACTGACCCATTCCCTGCTGACGATCTCAGCTTGATGACCGGTTCCACCTACGAAACCGACCTCAATCTGATAATCGCCATACTTGCCGCTATCACCATAATTGCTTTATCCATCGCATGGTCCGCCGTGGTCATCGGTCTTATCCCAAATTAAGCCCACGCATGGATGCCCTTATCCGACGTCATTCCCGCCATCTCTGCTGTTTTTATACTCTTTTTCTTGTCCATCTTCTTGTATCAGATTCACCGGTGCTGCCGCCAACAGAGAAGGGTTCGCGCGCAACTTCCCTTCCATTACGTACCGACCACGCCGGCTTACCCGCCGCAAATAATTGACATTCCCCCGGCCTCGCAACAAACTCTTCACGATGGCCGACCCATCACACCGAGAGGACCTGGAGAGTCCCTCTACGGATCGTCGCGATCCAGCTCAGGATCCTACGAGTTGAGCACCGACTCCTACAGAAGCACCTCCGCCGAGTCCATCGACATCACCGATACCCGGGGGGTACTCCTCGACAGAGGAGACTCGCCCATACCAGGCCTCTTCGCTCAGTCTCCAGTCGCAAGCGAGTCAGGAGAAGAAGGAAGGGATCTGGAGTCGGGCCAAGAAGAAGATGTCAATACCAACTTCGAAGGGGATGAGCTCACCGAGCTCGAAAGAGTCCGTCTCTCAGCCCTCCTCGACGGCCTCCTCACGGAAAACGAAGGCGATGAGGACGATTCCGGAGTCCGCCCCATCGACCGAGAAGGGGGATACTACGGTGGGAGCACCTGGGAGGAAGTACGAGGTAGGAGGATCGCCTCAGACGAGGCAAGAGATCGAGCAAGGCTCGCAGCGTCCAGGGGACGTTGAGACGACTTCGACGAGGATTCCGGAGAGCTTGCCCTTGGGGCCTCCACCGCAACTACCACCCGTCCAAATGGAGCAGGGACCGTTCCAACTTCTTGGCCTCCCAACCGCGGAGAGCCAGTCGCCTGGTACCCCAGTACCAGTTGGGTCTACACCGACCCCAGGGAAGAGGCTCCTATGGCCAGAGATTCAACAGCCAGGACCGGGGCAGAGCCCATCCCGCCAACGGCCGACGCGATCCCTCCCGCCATCCCTGCGAACAAGCAGGAGGATCGGGAGCTTTGGGGTGAGTTCCCAGTCTATGACGCTGAGGAACTTGGAACAATTGCCGGAGCCGGGGATCTCGCCGGAGTCCCCAATTTCACCCTGTCCATCTCAGCACGAGCCTTTGCCGACCCCGTCCCGATACTCCAGCGCCCATGGCCCCTTCTCTACCACATGCTCGTCGAGTCCCTCAGGCTCCCTCGAGCTGCCTGGCTCGCCCCAGAAATCCAGGCCCAAATGGACCGAGCAAGAGCGCACGATGCACGCATCCGTCGGGCCAAGATCGACGCCCTCCAGGGACCCAACAGACTTTGGGACCTCCCGCTCGAACCTGACGCCACTCCCGCCAAGGTCGAAAACAGAATCTGTACCGCTGCCCTCCGATACTCCGGAGCGGCCCAACGAGCCGGAACCGACTTGGAGGCCAGAAGAAGAGCCTGGAACTCCTACCAGGCCAAGATCAGCGATGAGGATTCTGACATCGGGTGGTGGAGAAGAAACAGGGAAATCAACCAACTCGCCAGAGAGAGGGAGGCGTCAAAGGATGCCAAGCCGACCCCCAAACAGCTCCCTAGAAGAGACGGTGATGGGGGCAGTAAGGACGATCCTCCTAAATAAATCAGCGACGGTCCCGGCCATTTTCGAAATACTCCTGTGGCATGGCCTATACGAAATTATGATGGAAGACATGGAGAAGGACCCGCAGTGGCTTTTTACCGAAGCGGGGGAAGACTACCGACACGCCAAGTACATGGGGGACGTGTACTTGATGAAGAATATACTGGAGGTGGAGACTTGGCACAGAGCGGCGCTCGTGTGGAACCAAGTCCACCCCGACAGCCAGCAGCCTGGGTGCGAACCTTATCGATGCCCTCAACCAATGCCCAACCCACTCGAGACCATGGTTTTTGCCGCCGGCACAGGAGGGGAAGATGACGAATATGAAGACGAAGGAGCCGGACCCTCATGCCCGGATAAGGGAAAAGGGTCCACAGTGCCTCCAGTGCCGCCGTCGGGACCACCCACGGGTAGAAGGCCCTCCCCCCACTTCGGAGGTTACCCTCCTCCGGGGGACAACCCCCGACTCCGGTCCCTCCCACGACCACCCGGTCCACCAGTACCACCGGTGCCGCCACCGCCCCCGGACCCAATTCCCCCCTGGCAGCTAGCGCCCGGGGCAGCTAATAACCCGTGGAATGACGTGAAGCCCAAGCTGATCACTCAGCCAGAATACTTCACCGGGGAGTCGTTGGACATTAACCGATTCCTCCATCACTGCGAGGTATATTTTCAGGTATTCCCCATGTATTACACGATGAACGACGAGGGGCAGAACCCCTATCGTATCACCTTCGCCATGGGCTACCTCCGAGGCAAGGCCAAACAGTGGTGGGGTGACCAGTACTACCGCTACCGGGATCCGCGGGGGCACTGGAGATTCCCGACGTGGGAGGAATTCTCGCATGACCTCACTGTGCAATTCTGAGAAGTAGCCGAATTGACAATTTGGAAGCAAGAATGGAAGAAGGTGTGACAGTCAGACTTCAAGTCAGCCGTAGAGTTCTTCGCGAAGTTCGAGAGGTTGGCCCACAAGTGCGAGGAGTTCAGAGACGAGAAGCAGATGTTCGAAGCCGTGGAAGCCGCGATACGCCCCACGGTTCGAAATACGGTTATGCATGGGGACAATGAGCACCCCACAACCTACGCAGAGTGGAAGGCACGAGTACTGTGCATTGACGCGAACTATCGGTATGGAGCCGCCCAAGGACTGGGCAATAAGTCCTCCTCGAACCAAGGAAGTGGTTCGGGTCGAGGCAATCAATCGTCACAGAAGGGAGGCGGGCAGGGTTCTAGCGGCGATAAGAAGGATGCCACGGGAACCACCTATGGAGGTGCCAGGCAGCCGATGGAGATCGACAAGCTCAGAAGCGATAAGCGGTGCTTCAAGTGCGGAAATACCAAATGGAGCCGGGACCATAAATGCCCCACGGACAAGTCGAAGTGGCTTCCCGTCAAACTCCCCCCTCGCAAGAAGATACCCACCCAACGCCTATGCCAGTTGCTCGCAGAAGCCGAGAAAGAAGAGAACGGAAAGGATACGAAGATCGAGGAGGTCAAGGAGGAGAAGTCGTCAAAAGACGAGCCGGCGTCGAAATAAGCGATTCGACGGTGTCGGCAAAGGACTCAGTTTCGGATGGTGTGCGCTCATGTACTTTTAGTCGGACTTATACTACATATGTAGGTACTCCGTATGAACAATATACCAACTTTTTCGCCGCGTTACCTATCGAAGAGACTGAAGAAACTGAATCGCAAACTACTGATGGCGTAGGAGGGGATTTCCGCTGCTCTACGCAGCCAGCATCCAGCACTGAACCCCAAGGGGCCGTCTGAGCTCAGGAACCCCCGCTCGACCATATAGGGAAAGCCCCTCAAGGGCAGAGCCCCCTAGGTACGAGTCCGACTGCACCTCAGATGTGGGGAGGTCACCCCGGAGAGGGAGAAAGGCCGGCAACCCAGCCCGTTGAGCCTGCGGCTACACCGTCTGTTTTAACGGGAAGCAATGGAAAAGCAGCTGAGGCCGTGAACCTGGGGGACCACCCTCACCCAGTAGCCATCTCGTTGGCAAACAGTGAGGACCTTTCAGGCGAGCTAATATGTGTGCCCCCACGAAGGGTTACCTGAAGTACCGCCGGGGGTAAGAAGAGCCGTAAGAACGGATTGACCATAGGGGTTACAACGCCGAGCACAAGCGCCCGTGGCCAGGGCCGAACAAAGGGCAGCGCGCCCTCCCCTACCAACTCGACGCAAGGTGACCAAGTGCCGCTGAGGGGTCCTCTTCGGCCTGGTGACCAACTGCCACCTCGAGGCAAGATCTCTTCGGTTTCGCTGGAAGAAGTAGAAGACGAAGAAGCCCACCTACGGTCCGACATACCGATCACACCACCCAAGGGGACATCTCATGTGACCCCCAAGGAAGTCGACCAGGAGATATCTCTGCAGGGGGACGGCACACCGCGTTATACTATTCGGGACATGTATTACGAACCTCATGGCATCTTGTGGACCTGATGAGCACTACGAATAGCAAAGAGGGACTCTGCGGCTCGTGCCGTCCTTAACGGATGGGTACATCCCCGGCGCCTAGGGGAGATCACCGACTGACTGTGTCACCAGCTGGAGGAACAAACAGAGACGGCCGCTCAGGCTAGGGAAAAATGGCAGTGGATGGAAGACTTACAGAAACCTCCCATGTACATACGCGGACGGAAGGGGCGCAATGTTTCAATAAAAATGCAGTTGGAGACCCTAGACACTTGGGAGATCCATGCCATAAGTGCCCTCGTAGACAGCGGCGCAACGGGAAGTTCTATCGACCGCGCCTGGGCCCAAGAACACCACCTTAACCTCAAACAGGTGGCGCGTCCCGTCCCGGTCTATAATGCCGACAGCACCAGAAACAAGGGGGGGGACATTACGGAATATGCCGAAGTGAGGCTACGTATTGGGGACCACATGGAACGGATCGACCTAGCCGTAGTCGACTTAGGCTCGACCCCTCTATTCTTGGGACACGACTGGCTTCAACAGCATAACCCGCTCATAGACTGGAACACCGGAGCAGTCACCCTAGCCCGATGTACATGCCGAAAAATCCCCTTCTCCCTGCCTGACACTGATCCCTCAGCACGATGGGAGGAGTACAAAGAGGGAGATACTATCCTGGTCATCGACTTCGAAGAGGCCTTTCACATGCGAGCCATGGGAACCAAGGCCAACGAGCTGGTGGCCCAAGCAAACGCAAAAAAGGCCACCAAATCCTTCAAAGAAATTGTGCCCCAGGAATACCGAGAGTTCAAAGATGTATTCGACAAGGAAAGTTTCGATGAACTACCCCCGCGTAAACCCTGGGACCATGCCATCGAACTCATCCCCAACGCTAATGCCAACCTAGACTGCAAAGTCTACCCTCTCAATCCGACGGAGCAGGAAGAGCTGGATAGGTTCCTGGACGAGAATCTATCGACTGGTTGAATTCAAGCGTCGAAGTCCCCTATGGCTTCACCCTTCTTCTTCGTTAAAAAGAAAGACGGGAAACTTTGCCCGGTACAGGACTATCGAAAGCTCAATGAAATGACCATCAAAAACCGTTACCCGTTGCCACTCATTGGAGAACTAATGAACCGGCTGAAGAAAGCCAAATACTTCACCAAGTTGGATGTGCGTTGGGGGTATAACAACGTGAGGATTAAAAAGGGGGACGAATGGAAGGCCGCGTTCAGAACTAATCACGGGCTCTACGAACCATTAGTAATGTTCTTTGGACTCACCAATTCCCCTGCGACATTTCAATGGATGATGAACGATATCTTCAAGGACTTAATAGCTGCTGGGGAGGTGTCGGTCTACCTCGACGACATTCTCATCGCCTCCAAAACAAAGGCAGAACACAAGAAGGTTGTGCGGAAGGTGCTGCAGATCCTTCGCGAAAACAACCTGTTCCTCAAGGCTGAGAAATGCGAGTTCGAGGTGGAAGAGACAGAGTACTTGGGGGTGATCATAAGCGAGGGGAAGATTCGCATGGACCCCGTCAAGATTGCCGGACTACTGGACTGGCTGACTCCTCAGAAGAAGCAGGAACTCCAATCTTTCCTGGGTTTCTGCAACTTCTATCGGCGGTTTATTCGAGACTATAGTAAACACGTCAAGCCGCTTACTCTCCTTACCGGAAAACAGGAGTGGAAATGGGGAGAGGCTCAGCAGAAAGCATTTGAAAGGCTCAAAGAACTATTTCGCGAAGATGTAGTGCTCGCCATCCCGCTAGACAAGGGACGGTTTCATGTAGAGGTGGATTCTAGTGAGGGAGCTATAGGGGCGGTATTGTCTCAATGGCAGGATGAGAAGTGGCGACCGGTGGCATTCCTCTCCAAGGCCCTCTCGGTCACGGAACGCAATTATGAAATTTACGACAAAGAGCTCCTAGCCATTATGATCACCCTTGAGGAGTGGCGTCAATACCTCATGGGGGCCAGGGAGGATTTCAAAATCTGGACGGATCATTCTAATCTCCAATACTTCCATAAACCCCAGAAACTCAATCGACGACAGGCCCGACAGGTAACCGAATTGGCAGAATACCAATTCACACTGCACCATAAACCAGGGGCACAGAATCGCAAAGTGGACCTTTTGTCGCGGCGAGCGGACCATGATCAGGGGAAGGAGGATAATCGGGACCTAGTTGTCCTCAAGGCGGAACATTTCAGAGCTCTAATAATGCCTACAGCCGAGGAATTGCACGAGAGGATCAAGGTCGTGACGCATGACCCCCGACGGTGGGACAGGGGGGTCTCCGACTCCCTCAACCATGAAAAGGGGATATCCTGGGATCAGGGTCTGTTGTGGTATGACGGACGCATCTATATACCAATGGATCACAACCTCCATGGGGAAATTATAGCCCTCAAACATGACCATGTTACCGCTGGGCACCCAGGCATCGAGAAGACCAAAGAGTTGGTACTTTGCGACTACTGGTGGCTGCGGATGCGGCGAGACGTGGAAGCATACGTAAAAGGATGCGACATTTGCCAACGAACTAAAGTCGACCGTCGTCCAAAAAGAGCTCCTCTCCATCCCAATGAAATCCTGAACCGTCCCTGGACGCATATCTCCGTTGATATGATCACCAAGCTCCAGGATTCCAAGGGGTTTGATTCGATCCTGGTCATTGTGGATCGATTTTCGAAAGCTATCATCCCCATCCCTTGTACCGAAGAGCTCACCTCGTTGGGCTTCGCCAAGATCCTAAGGGACTACATCTACGTACCGTACGGAGTGATGCCGGAAAAGGTTATCTCCGACCGAGGGTCAGTCTTCGTTTCAAAGTTCATGAAGGAATTCTACACCCTCCTCCGAGTCACCGGCAACCCCTCGACCGCATATCATCCTCAGACTGACGGACAAACGGAGCGAGTCAATCAGGAGATAGAGAAATACCTAAAGATGTTTGTCAGCGACAGGCAGGACGACTGGAGCGAGTGGTTATCCCTGGCCGCGTTCACGCACAACAATCGCCAACACTCTGCCACGGGATACTCTCCCTATAAAGTCATCTTTGGAAGAGATGGACAGGTCGTCACTATGGCTCAGAAGACGAGCACAGTTCCAGTGGCAGCAAAACTGGTGGCAGAGATAGAAAAGGCACAGGCGGAGGCAAAGACTTCCTTGGAAAAGGCGGCCGAGGTGATGAAGAACACTTATGATAAACACAAGGAGGCGGCGGTTGAATATCATGTCAGCGACCAAGTATGGCTGGACACGACCAACCTTCACTTACCCAGGCTGACCAAGAAACTAGCTGATAGACGAGTAGGCCCCTTCAAGATCACAGCAAAGAAAGGGGCCTTGGCCTATGAACTAAAGTTACCGGCAGCCTGGAAAATCCACAATCGCTTCAACGAATCCCTCTTGACCCCATACGCGCCTCCCATGTTCCCAAGTCAACCACACCCCAAACGACCACCCCCAGAGTTAATTGACGATGAGGAAGAATATGAAATTGAAGAGATCGTAGAGCAAAGGGACAAAGCCATCGGGCACGGTCGCAACCGTCGAACGATAACCGAGTACCTTGTTAAATGGAAAGGGTATCCGATGGAGGAAAACTCCTGGGTAAAATGTTCAAACATGGCCAATGCAGAAGAGCTGGTCACAGAATACGAGGCAAAAATCCAACGAATAAAAGGGAAGATAACAAGAGCCAACGATGGGTTGTCGTACGACGATGACACCCAATCAGACTCTTACTCCTCTCCCTTCTCTGCCCAATCTGTCACCACAAACGAGGCAAATGGGGTACCCGAGGTCGAAGCAGACGAAAACAAAGAAGAATCTGAAGTCAACCTAGAAAACCTACAACGAATCCACGAAAATTGGGATTGGGGTAGTAATCAGGATGACGACGACAGTGCAACCACCACATACACCGAATCCGCATCAGAAGGAGAAAGCTCAGGCTCTTATGAAACAAATGAGTCCTAGAAGGGGAAAACATATTTATGGTGTAGAAGGGGATTACCACTGCTCCACGCAAGCAATGAACCCTTAGGGACAGGGAGTCCCGACAGACAGCGAGAGACCTAACCGGCACAAGGTGGTCCTGGATATCCACGGATACCAGGATCCAGGTGAGGCTAGGGATGAGGCCGACGGCAGTACTCGAGGCCCAGCGGACCCAATGCCGAACTGTTCTAAAGCAGAAGGGAGACTCTCTCGCTCGCTCATGAGGAAGGAAGGAGACACATTCTCATTCAGGACGAATGAGTCTTAAGGAGGGGGTGATGTTACGGTTTATTCATTTTTCTTCGCTTTTACTCAGCTCGATTACTCATATGCGATCACCACGGACAGTTTCTCACAGTACTATTATTAGCATACCTAAGTGTATTTAAGTAGAGCCTCAGCTGGCCTAAACCCCAGCTTTGGCTAAGGTTTAATCTACCTAACATCGAACTCCGTGTTTCGCGACTATCTCGTTCGCTCGCTGCCTTGATCTTGCCTTTGACCCACTAGTGTATCGACTACCGAAGTGCGAGTAGCGATCCTAGTCTGATCTAAGTCAAGTTGAGTTAGTGGCTAACACAAAGACAAAATATAACACTAATAAATTCTCTTTCTTTTTTGAAAATCCAGTTGGATGATGTGTTAGCTGATAGATGACAGTTAACATATCTCTATTCATGTCATCAGTCCAGTTAACTGTGGCAATACTAGATTTTTTGCTTTTAACAGTAACCTGAGAGGGGGTGCTGGATGTGCTAATAGCACAATGATTGTCTCGGAGTATAAAAATGGATCCAAGAAAGTACTTCAAGGTAAAATGAGTAATCACAGCCCAACTTTGTTCATTGACATAAACAGAACTGGGGCTGTCTTCTCCTGATAGAAAAGAGTTGTAAATAGACATGAATAAGTATGAAATTTATTTACCTTCTGCTATAGAATCCTCAGATACTACTATGCAATTTTTATCCAAATAAGAAAATATAGACTGCAAGACCTGATTAGAACAAGTACTAAGAAATGGTAGAGCAGAATCATACCTTAAAATCAAAATACTTAGGAAGGATATTAGCAACAGACATTATAAAAGGGAGACACAAATACATACAGCTTGAGCATAGAAGATCATCACCTCTTGGGAGGTTGATTTGGCAAAGTAGTCATCAACTGATATCCTTGTATCTCCTGCAGACACATATCAATTCAGGTCAGCAAATGAAATCAAGTAATACTTACCATGGAAAACAATAGCAAGAAACTCTGCTGTTGTGCACACACCATATATTTGCATGACATTTGGATGCCTAATCACCAAGGTAAATATATGACTGGTTTATGAGGTGAGCTCACTGTACTTCAGACAGAGGAGTGAATCCAGATCTTTATGAAACCACTATGCACAAGAAATCAGCAGTGATGAAGAGATCAGAAATCAAGAAATCAAACATACTTGAAGGGCCTGCTTATCACCTTTGCAGTACTGGCAAACAATACTCTGAGTACCATGTGGCATAATGATAGCTTGAAAATCCTGAAAACTCTCATAATCAGAGAATTTTCCAAAAGATTCCACAGGCTTTTCAAGGTAGATATTGCTAGGAATGAACTCTGAGACCTACAAACTACATTAGTGTTCATAAAAGATGCACTGAATGGATTGACACACATGCCCTTGATATTTTGAAGGTATTGCAGTAGTGTAAAGCTGACCATCTCTTTCACCCTGTCTCACACCTAGTGTGTGGATTTCTTCATATATTCCATCTGTATGTGTTTTGATAGTGGATATAATAGTTTGCTCTGATTTCTTGACTGCACCAGAGACAGCCTTGATATTTGTGTTTAGTTCCTCTGTAGCAACAGAAAGTGCAAGACGAGAGTCCATAGCAACATTCATCTAAAGAATAATAGAACCCAATTATTTCTGGTGTGTATTGGATAGAATGCTCACCCTAAAATTGGCCTTGGCATTGTTGACTCGCTCCTTGTACTCATTAATAGCATCAGAAACCTTCTTTGTCTTGAAGAAGCGCCTGATTCTTTCAGAATTTAGTCTGTTCTGAGTGGTGTGCAGCTCAGTAAGTAGAGTCCCTAGGTACCTGGATACAGAATTTAATCAGCAGAGGATGTATATACAATCCTGGATCTCTCTCTTACATCTCAAGCTCTGTGCATATGTTCTGAAAATGCAGGGCACTGGTCTCTCCAGGATATGCTGCAAGCATCTTCTGAACAGTTTCAATGGTTTCTGTGATGTTCCCCCGCAACATTAACAAGGTCTTCATCATTCTGAGCGGCCTTCTAAAGATAGTTTTAATGAGGCTCAGAGGTACCGCATGGAATGAAGGAATTACACACTTGGATCACCTCCAAGAAGACTACAACACATCCTGCCATGCCTTTCAGATATGGAAATGATGCTATTTCACCCGCAGCTGCGGCCAGCTTGGCTATCTGGATACATGCATCAATGTTGAAATTATGAGGCATAGCAGTGGTGCAATTGTGGTGGTAGCAATGAGAGCGAGAAAGCTGTGATATGTTCACACAGTTGTGCCTGCTATCTATTTTCAGCATCCATCGCAGGTTTGATTCTTCCATGTCACTGCTTGCAGTAATCAAAGGCTCCTTGTTGGTTGACAAAAAAAGCCTCCACATCACCTGTCAGAGAAGGTTCTCATGTGGGGAATGTAGCTATTGGAAGGAAGAAGTCTTTATCTGTCGTCGGGACTCAGGAGGCTGCGAACGAAGACAGAGGCTATAGCAAGTGACATTGCACACAGCGCAGCTCCTGGATGTGACAAAAAAAACCCTCAACATAACACCCCAGAGGAGGTTCTCATGTAGGGAAGATAGCCATTGAAAGAAATCAGTTTTTATCTGTTGCACATACCTCCGGAATCTGGACGAGCAAAAATGTAGCTGGATTCGATGATGCATTGTCTGGCAGGCTGGAGGGAGCCAGGGATTGATTTCGGTGTTACCATTGAAAGTTAACAATAAGGTAACGAGCAACGCATTTTTTATCCCGCCCGCAATGCTGTACACCGCCGAAATTTACAGATACCGCCACTCATATCGGACAAGGACCACGGAATCAGACTGATGAAAAGGCGCGGACTCCAAGATTGGTTGTCAAGCCGGGTTTCTTTGATGATCGGCAAGAAAGGTTCCTGTTTTTCCAACGGCAACGAGCAAGACAAGAGAATATGGTGCCAAATTTCTTCATAGTAGTTAGGGTAAGAAAATTGATGATAAAAGCTAGGTTTAGTTACGCGGATTTCGACTCACTTTAAGAAAGTTTCCTGCTGCAACAAGGATTCCATCAGCTGTCAGCTGTGTATCGGATATTATGGGCAGTTTGAACAGGAAGAGAGAATTAACGTCAATGCCTTCGTCCAATGTGCACCGGGGGGCACCCAGGATCCTGACATGATGGGGGAGATGCTGAAAGACCGCCGTATTGAGAGCCTTGAAGAAGGCTGCGGTGGTGACTGGTGAAGTTTTGAAGCCTTTCCCACGATAGATTGTTGACAATTGGGTATGTGAGATAGCCGAGGTATGGGTTGAAGGAGTTGCGGGAATTACTTGCTGCACACGACGCCTGCCTATAGCTAGCAAGTATATCGTAGGTTTAGGAATGTATAGAGAGTTGTAGCAATGCACAGGAGCCTGTGAACACTGGAGTGGAAATCATGCCTCAGCGTTGTCATCTTTGATCATCTAAGCGATGCGTTTATCTTGCGGTTTGTACCAGGTCAACATTAAATTTCTGAGATCCCGGTCTGTCAAAAAAGCAAAACTCGCTGACTGTTATAGTGTGTTGTTGTTGAAGAATGTAGGACTTGATTAGAGCATGTCGGAAGATGAGAGTAACTTGCTCTCAATTTGCAAAATTAATTGAGACACGTTGGCCCGATCACCCGTTGTGTGCTCTTCACTTCCTACCACACCAACACCACCATCATGGATGTGACTACCCTCTTTTTCTGGGAATGCTCTCTTTCGCCTACCCTCTTATGTCAACAACGAACCAAGATTTCTGCATATTACCCCCTGTCTATCGCCCATACTTGTAACCCTCAAGTAGTGGATTAAAGAGCGTGGAAAGATTGTTTGGACTTTCGGCATCAGGTGCGTTCCTTAGCAGAACGTACATATCATGAAAAGCTGACTATTTTCTTCTGTAGAGATCTCTTTGATATTCTTCGCTCAACTCGAAGACGTGGATTGGAAGACAATTTTACGACAGTATTTAAGAAAGCGAAGTAAAGCACAAGTGGAGGACCGTCTTCCTTCCTCACGATGTAGCCTTCGTCAATGTTGGTCTATGCGCTGACCGTATGAGTGAACGTTGTGGCTTGTGGGGATGCCTTGGTGCGTTTTTTATCACCATAAAACTGTTCCAAGCTCTGATTGCTGTCTTTACAAAGAATAGTATTATGAACAAGTGCTCAACATGAACTATGAAGTGACGTTGCTAGCTTTCACTTGTATACCCGATTATATGACATCACTGGATTTAGCCTGGGTGCCACGGCCACCAAGGTTATCCCTGTCCATGAGACGTGTCGTGCCGTTGATGAGCCTCCAGGCTCTGTACACTCAGAATTCGCGGATTTTACCAGATATTTAATTCCCCAGCCACCACACAAACCTACTATTTCAATCCTGGCAATATTGCTTAATGCCGCCAATTATCCTTCCCCACTTGTACCCCACATCAATTACGTGCCCCTTTCATTAATTCTGCCAGTCTTCTTTCATTAATTCCGCCAGGCACCTGATTGTCGATCTCACGGAATTAGAATCCCATCTGATTGCCTAGCACAGCCGCAATTCCGCAGCACAGCCACAATTCCGCAGCTCAAATAGCAATTCCGTGGCATTAGCTCTAATGCCGTGACCTCTCCTCAGTCTTTACTAAGGCTGTTATACCGCCAAGAGATTGCCGCAAGCATCTACTTCAGTACACTTGCTTCAATGTACTTTGCCGCAGCAACACAGCAGCTCAAAATTCCGGAGATCGGTGGCATTCTTGCTAATCACTTCATCTATATGCGGTAAAGCCATATGGGTGCTGTTACTTTCGAACCACAGTACACAGTAAAACTGTGTGGGTGCTGTCACTTTAGAACTCTGGGAGCACGTGTTTTGTATCATTTCTTACCAATCTATGTACTACAGACTTACTAAGGACTCGCTTCAAGTATTCTAAATTTATTCTGGACTTGTAGTATAAAAGCTAGTATACACCACGGAAAATAGGGAGTTGCGAGACACAAGTTACTGGACACTAGCCATCATCCACGTTATCGACCACCGTTATCGCTTGTACTCGCTAGGAGATAGACAATAACAACATAGTCACTCCAAGTTATACTCTCTGTCACGGCTTTTCTTCTAACGGTATTGGTGTACGCTCATATTGCGCCAATACACGGAATTTGGTGTCCACAACTCGCTTTTATCTTTTAATCCGCCAGCATCGTTTCACTTTCACCAGCCAGCATCATTTTCATCAGTTTTCACCTTCTACGTCGCCATCGTTTTACCCAGTTCAGTTCAGGATCGTTACGTCCCCGTGCGGACTCAGATTAGGATCGTTATTGCCGCCAGCAGCATCTGTCACGGAATTTCGGTCAACAGCTTCAGTATAGGATCATCAGTCACGGTATTTGGTATCTTGCTGTCAGTTTCAGTATAGGATAGTCTCCGTGTAGACTCAGGATTAGTATCAGTTTCGTTTTGCCGTCGTTAACCTCAGTATAGTTTCAGTTTCAGTCCAGCCCAGTCCCAGCCATCGTTTTGCCGTCACTAGTTCCCCTTCATATCATCGCCAGTGCGTCTTATCTTCGTTTTACCGCCAGTTTCTCGTTTCTCGACTACAGTCTTCGTCTCTTGCCGTCACGGTATTTGTTATCTTGCCAATGGTATTGCTCTTTGATGGCATTTTCTCTAATTTCGTCAACATCGCCCACGGCTTTTACTAGTTAAATTGCCATCACTTTGTTCATGGTTTGCCGGTATTCCCAGTTATACCGGATTCCATTCCTTCTCGACTATCGAGACCCTTCCCAGCTTACAGTCAACGTTTTCTAGTACTCGATCGTTAAGGGTACTACTTCGCTGACTGAAAAGTCGCAGTGTATACTTGCGTTCTTGAGGAATTCATCACATGGAGGTGCACCGAAACACTCGCACAACAACAAAGCCTTTATTGCTGCTACGCGCCATTTGCCGTGAACTCCTCTAGAGTTTTGGTTTTTGCCATTGCCACGGAAGTTTAGGCTCATCACCGTCAAGGATTACATTTTTCTTCTACATCCTCTTCAGCAAAGAAAATTTGGGTTATGGCAGCCAACGTGGGCATAGCACATATGGCATTCCTATCCTATTCCTCTCCTGGCACAATCAATCTCAGCTCTCGATGGGAGGCGACTCTGTAACTCTTTCCTTGGCAAGATGGCAGACCTAAGCTCTCCACCACAGCTTTCACGATCCTTCGACCAGTTTCTTCACCTTACGAAATAATGGGCTCTGCCTGGCTTGAAGCCCAACTATCATCCGGATCCCCTTCTCCTTTGCCAGGTCCGCGAGGAGCTTCGTCTCCTTTAATCCCCTCCCAGCCGGCCATTCAATGAAGAGATCTTTCCCAGTCTCAATGGCCTTTGTGGCATTCTCTTCATGATTAGGTGTCTTCACTGACACGGCGATCAGGTCGAGGTTCGGATCTGCAGCGATGGACTCGGGAGCATGATACCCCTTCACCACGGTTTCTGGAGTGGAATACTTCACCGCACTTGCTTCGGCAGACGTGGAGTTCATCGTGGACACGGCGAGAAGCTTGTAATGCGAGGAGAGAGGCGGAGCAAGAAGGAGGTACAAGATTCATGGACGCCCATCCTTTGGTTGATAGGCTGATAACTCCCAAGCGAATCGGTTCTGTCATGATGGTCAAGAGAAGAGGAGAGTAATCTCTCGTCTTTACATTACCATCTCTAGGGAACTCTTCGCAGAGATTTCGGTGGGTATCAGTGATCTGTTTGGTATCCCGAGACTGACAGCATCCCATTTAGCCATTCGGCCGGTGGATTGACAATCGTTATCCTGAGGACTGCACGACGGTTAACGGCCAACGGCCAAAGCCACCCTCTAGTTATCGTTGATCTATTTCACAATAATCCATGCGCATGTTTTATTTCTCTCAAACGACCCCCTTTCATATGGCCAAGCATGCGAATTATGCGTCATGCGACTCCATTTGAATCTCAAATGCTTCTGTCTCTCACCGACAAACTGGGATGCCACTGTTCATCCATGCCACCACTACAACGCATATTCCCATCATTCATTTCCATGTTACTCTTTTTCGGTCCTGCCGGCCCTCGTTCTGCCTCATGTATACCACACAAGTCTCTTCCTTCCACCGTATCAGTCGCTATACAGCCCTTATTGTTAGCTGTGCTTCGATGCGCATGTCGACTGGTCTTGGCACAGTGCATACACTTTGTGATTACCTATACTTTGTGCTGACAACAACATAGAGTCGGCCTGTACTACCCAGTATCATTTGACCTCCCTTTCACGAAGAGGTAGCCAGCACCATTGGCCAATATCACCCCATTCGAAGCTCATTCTTGCCGTAGCCCCAGGGAGTTCGTACAATCAGGACCATTCCGCACGGCCAGTATACTGTCCTCATTCTCGCACCCCTGTTGCATCACGGGCGACCCTCAACAGCCGACTTCACTCGTATCAAGAGATACATCTTTGAAGAGCCTACCTGGCCATGGGTCTCTGCGTTTGCCAATTTTTCGGCAAATAGGTTTGTCCAATCATTATACGATGGCTGGTCCGGCTTCGTATGTTCAGCATGGGTTACTGAGCTCGTCGTCCTGGACATGGTAGCGCAATGGTCAGTGTTATTGTTATAATTCCTCTAAATCAGTCACTGACTGAGATACAGAGGCTCGGGGAGTGTATTATGTAGGCTGATATCCATTAAACTGTCATTCTCTCAGTCTCACTGCATAGGCGCTAGGATGTATTAACCTGGGCAGGCACATGCACAGAAGGATCTCGAGATACTCACTAGGTGGGCTACCATCCTCGCTGTTGTGAATGGGACGGATTCTCAGCTTGCTGCTGGCCTGCAGGGACAGCTTTTCATCAATGTATGCATGCCATCGTTTTCATTGTCGTCAAGATTGACTGACATAGATGTAGGCAGCAGAGATTCTGCGATATCTCGGACCTATGAATACCACTGATTACGTGTCCATTGCGGCGATGTTCTTTAGAGCTGTCGCACCCGCTTTGGTTCCAGTTGAGCAAGCGAGTTATGGCGTTGCTGGTAGGAGCAGCATGGTTGGCGAGTATGGTCAAGGTGAAATCGCTTCGTACTGAACTTGGGAATCGGGATATCAGTTCGCTAATTACTGTAGCACAGATAATCGAGAACCAAGGCTTGCCGAAGGTGTGGAACATGGTAGCAATCCTTCTTCTGAATGGTATAGCTGCTCTCCTTTCCTCGACGCGTACTGATGAGTGTAGGATACGTACAAATACTTGGCTCGGTATAATATGGCAGACGATACGACCTTAGCTGGGCTCGCTGTCAAACTGTTTTGGCTAACGGGCCATGGACTGAGATCTCAAATGCTTCATGTGGAGTGCAAGGCGGTATCTTTGAGCTGCCGTACGTGAATCTGGGGTGGAGATTGGGCGTGAAGGTCTGTTTATTCTCCTGGTATCGAGGAAGAGTCGTGCTGATGATGCTATAGCTCTGTTGGTGACCACAGCTGTGATGGCAAATGGGCCAGAGTAAGAATTTATCTGGTGATACACCAATCATCTCTTTGTACTCGTATACTCATATGTATAGTATATTCACGAGCTCTTCTCTCCTAATGTCGTCTTATGTTTTCGAAGATCATCGACTCGAAATGCTCAAGTCTCAGTTTGCCGCAAGTCTGCTGTTTGCTTTACACTTATTTATTCGGGTTTCATCTCTTGAGACCTCAAGAAACGCCCTCAAACACATATTCCCCCCTCACAACCCCCATGGCCCAAATTCAAGCCTCCATCACACTTTGTAGAAACTGCGGCCACTCATTTAATACCCAAGTCTCTTCTCTGCCTCTCGATGTCAATGCATATCTACGATCTGGAAGACAGATTATTCCAAAATTGGAAGAAGCATATTTGCAAACCCTCTCAGAACTACGCAAGAAGATATCCGAGTACAATTCGCACATATCCGACTTGAAATGCAATGTGGAGATCCTCGAAACTGGGTGCCAGTTGATCAGGAAGTCAGTTAGGGAAGTTCGATCTCTCGTTGCACCCATTTGAACACTGCCCCTAGAGGTCCTTTCCATCATCTTCAAATATGTCTGCATTTCCGTACTGCACTATGACGGTGGCGATGAGAGGCGAGTCGCATGCAAAGGACCGTTTTGTCTCTCCGCTGTCTGTGCATATTGGCGTGACATATGTCTCTCTTCACCTCAACTTTGGACATCCATATTTGCCAACGTGGACAACTCAGACCTATTGCCGTGTTTGAAAAACCTGTCAAAAATAGTCGAAGAGCGTTCCTGCGAGCTCTCATTATCTCTTGATGTATCAGCACGGTATCCACCGCCGGACCTATACCTTAGCATTCTGCAGACCGACTATCACTGTTTGGATTCGTTGTTCTATGGTGGCAGCGCCATTAATTTGCACCGCCTGAAGAATATCTCCCTAGATTTGAATTTCAAGTTCGATAACATAGCGCTAGAAGATAGCCGCATTGAATTTCCGGAACTGGAACATCTCGAGCTCTGCGGAATGTTAAAAGCATTCTCTAATGAGGTGGTCATCGGTCTATTTGCGCATGCTCCGAAATTGCATACTCTTTCTTTGGGCAATTACCTTAATATCGCACATTTCCGCTTGCCAGACGATCCACTATTCTGGTTATCAATCGCGGAACATCGACCCTTTGCAGCGCCATAAGAGGTTCCCCAATGTTGCCACAGCTACCTTTTATGCTGCAATTTGGATTTGCTCAACACAAGCGACCTTCCCTTCCGACAGTTACTTCTCCAAGATGTGCTGCTAGACAATGTCAGAGATTATGTTTCACAAATGACAATCCCATACCTCACTTCCCTAGAGCTGGCCAGCACTGATCAGGAAGTGTACCATAATGCTTACAAGGCAGAGGTATTTCGCAACCTCGTGAAATGCGTCTCCCAGTCTCTCATGGAGCTCACGTTCACCACCGTTGACTTTCCTTCCACCAATGCACTTTCCATCTTTCACATGGCACAGAACCTCCTGAGGTTATCCATCGTGGAGCAAAACAGGGTGCAAATGCGTCTCATTACTCCCAATTTCATACAGGGGCTTTATGATCCAAGGATGCTTCCAGCGTTGCAGCATTTGCAGCTTGTCTGGTTGGAAAGTGCGGATGAGGCTGCTGTTATGGATCTGGTTGAGCATCGGGCATTCGAGTCTGTTGTGATAGGTGTGAGGATGGGAGGCGGGCTCAGAGGGGATACTTTGTCTAGAGTCGACGCTCTTCAAAAACGAGGTACAATGATTACACTCTGGTAGAGACAAGCTCGGGGATGTGTATTCACGTACGAGTTAACATTGTGATTGCTGTGATAATGAACATGGATTCACCAGGGATGAGATGCAGGCTCTACCGTCTCGTACAACACTGAATGAGCAACATCTGAGTTAGTTAATTTTGAGTTCATTGAACCGGTGTACTAGATGTTTCTTGCAGTTCATCGTATTCAACATTGAATTTAAGAATATAGTGTGTCACATGGCATGAGAGCATGAGGGCAGAGACGTGTCAGCCTGAACACCCGGTTGCAGGCTCTTTACTTCCTACCACCATCATCGACGCGACTCCCCTCTTTTTCTGGGAGCATTACTCTCTTCCTGCCTTCTGCTTTCCATAGTGAACCAATAGTTCTGTCTACTCTCCCTGTCTATTGCCAAGATATCTCGATCTCAAGGACATGGCAGAACCATTGTTTGGATTTTGTTTATCAGGTCAGTTCTTTCATGGGATGTATGTATCGTGCATGAAATCTGATCGTCTTCTTTCTGCAGAGGATCCTTTGAAATTTTTGTGAACAAGATGGCTCTTATGAATTCAACACTGCCTATCGCCATTGTACAGATTCTCTTTGCTCAACTTGAGGACATGGATCGAACAACGATTGTGCAGCAGTGCTTTAAATAGGGAAGAAAAATACAAGCGGAGGCCGTCCTCTTTCCTGATGACGTAGCCTTCACCGATTCTGGTCTGTGTGCTGGCTTTATGCGTGAACGTTGGCATTTGTTGGGCCGCCTTGGTGCGTTTTTTTAGCATCATGAAACAGCTCTGAGATCTGATTACTATCTTTAGGAAGATCTTGGGGGCAGTACTTACTATGAGCAAGTGCTCGACGTGAACTCAATGCGACCACCATCGTCCAGCAATCACCCCATTTAGTCTTGATGATTCCGCTCTCCATCACCACAGCCACCAAGGCTATCCTTGCTATTGTGATGGGCACCATTTGATGCAACATCGACCCTCGTCCAGGTCGTTATGCTACCGAGCCTCGTTGCCAGACTCATTCCCCTCGAGCAATGGAACTACAACTTGTAGTTGCTTCTTTCTGTCAAGCGTCGTTGGAGCTTCTACCGAAGACAATGGGGACTGAACTGGCCAACAGTTACGAGCTCATTTTGCAGGGCCATTCCGCTGTTTGTGCCACTATCTACTGTTTCGTGATGAAAACTGACTGCAGGATTTTTGGACATTTGCAGGGGTGTATGATACTGTTCATCCTGCTGCCAAGGATCGCGTTTCATGTCCACATCTTCTCCAGGAAGAATCTCCATCGCTACGACAACCGACGTGGGTACTACGCATATTGCTCAGGCTAATCTCTCCCTTTTCCGGGGCTATCAGTCCCAGTTCTCGACGTAGGGAACACCGTTACCCTTATTTGGGCACCTGAGCCTCAAACTGCAGCCTTTGCAGTCGTTGGGAGGTGGGCCTACAGCTCTTACGTAGGATTAAGAGGCTTCTCGGGAACTTTATCTTACATACCTCTGGTCAGTCATATCATACGGTCCGAAGGCAGCTTTGTAACCAGCGCCTGGCCTTGTCTTGCGATATATATGGGAATCATACCTGCTGATTACCTCAAATATCGTATCAACTGTAAGGACATCTTTCACGATCATAGAAACCTACTAATACATGTTCTAGGTATCTACCACAAAACGTACAAATTTTCCATGCGTATACACCCATAATCAGCATGCCAGCTTATCGCTACTACCAGGAACCCCCTCCACGCATCAAAACATGTTTCCCACCTAATCACCGCTCTTCCTTTGATAACACGTCCGGATCTTTCTCTCCATTGGTTCTTTTGGTGGTCATGCTTCTTCCACGTCGGGTGCACAGGGATTCGTGACGAAGGATCCATAAGAGTGGAAGTCGGTAAAATGTCGGTTACGACGTGTCTTTACGGGGACAATCAATAGCGAACCCGATTCCCTCTGCAACAGAAACATTCTTCAAGACCGAGCAACTTGGCTGCAATCACCCACATCCGAACATGGTCCGATATCAACTCCTGGAAGGCAGGTTGTTTGTAATTGTACCAACCCTTCGCATCTCTTACCGCAACCACGATGTCTGTTGTTCTTCCTTGCATCTGCTTCGCTTGGTATCATGAGGCCTGATACAACCTGTGCGCTTACTTTCCTGAAACTCTGACTCGATGATTTATACTTCAGCTCAGCGGTTCTGCACAGGCAAGGAGGTGTGTATATCCCTACATGCTGTCCTTGTCAGTCATTGATTCATTCGTCAAAGCAAGGCGGTCGTTTTGTCATTTTCCATTGTACTGGGATGTGTATACCTATCATACGAAACTCCTTATTTGTTTGCTATCACCAGGCTAATTGTTGTATCAAATGTGGCGTGCTGTCATGATCTGAGTGAACAAGCCATTCAACCCTTTGACGACCACACAATATTCGAATTGCTGCGGATCATTCCTCTGTCGTAGAACTTTTCTAACCCAATAATTTCTAAGTTTTTCAAGGGACGGACATCCTGCTTGCGCTTCTCGATAGATATATCTTCCCTAGGCCTGTGACACGATCCACAGTAAGAAGATTGTACTGCTGTATGGTCTTGATAGGCGATGAGATATAAATTAGGTCTAGGGCTATTACATATGCCTCGTCCTTTCTTTCTTCCCTACAACGTCAAACACAATTGCTCGGGGAAACAATGAAAAAAAATCGTCCATTTTCGAAACTGAAGCAGCACCGTAGTTTCAAGTTTGCATAAAGAGAAACAAAAGGAACTCGTCATCTCTGGCAATCTCCCTAGATCTCCTTGCTTATGTGCCCATCTCGTGTCTCCACCTTTGTTTTGCAAGTTAGCTCTCGCTTTGGCGAACAAGGATACCTATCAACCAAAGCAGTAGAAGCCGAATTCGTAGGCATATGATGGCAAAATTAGCGAGACCTTGTCGTGCAGTCAATAGGGTGGAAGGAAGCAAAAGAGATTACGTGGTTGTGCGGGACTGACCGGCGACCCTTCCATTTCCATTTCCGACTTTCATAATTAAATACCACCATCGTTTGTGCTTTCTCGGACATTTTATAATGGCTACCCATTTGTGGCGTGCCAAGAAGACGATAGATGTTAGACTGCAAACGCATCATTGAATGTGTAACTGGTCAAAGTGATTGGAACACCAGGGCTGCGATGTGAGGAGTCGTGAGACAAGATTGCGCTAGTCACTGGATCATTATCTGCAGACTAATGAGCACACGGAAGCACAGTGAAATTCATTATATCAGTTACCAATGTCAGGGTCAGACTTAGGGCTGCGCACCATCCATAACCGTCCATAAATTGTATGGTCAAGGATGTTGATGGCTTTGGACCATACAATTATGGCCGTATTCATGGCTACTGGGAATGCTTCTAGAACTGACTTAATTTTGGGGCTGAATGTGATGAAAATCAATGTACCATGCACTTCAATCACACCGGGAATATAGAAATTTAAACTCATTTTATTGTTATGTATATACTCAAGTTTTCGATCTACAAATACAATTTACTTCAATTACTTATTGAACCAAAGGCTTAAGAGTGCTTTAAATTGGGTCTTAAATGGAACGAATATGACTCAACTCCACCATGCTTGAAATGAGGCCCAAATACAGTAGCCTAAGTTTATCCAAAATCCACACCGAAACCATACGTTCAATGTGGGATTCCGGGAAGGGCCAAGCCTGAGATATGAAGTCCTCCGAAACTGCGGGCCAAATTTCTGGTTACGAGATGAATTCTGGTTACACGAAAATTAATGGTTAGGGGCCTGATTTCAACATGTGCCAAACACACCTAGAAATTGATGATTTGGGTATGTATTGAACGTAGCAGTGAAGAGGCTGACTGTGGGCACCTGTGGAATAGTGAGCAGGCTAAAAGGTGAAACTCAAAAACCCACACACACACTCACACAACTACACAAACTACAAACACCCTCGTAAGTTCTAGGGGGAGCGATTATTCCTAATGTGATCTGACTATACTTCAATATCTTAAAGAGTTTCTCTTATTCTCAGCACTCTTAGCGAAGCTAAGCTTTCTCTAATGAATCCCTAAGTCTAGGAACTTTTACAGGAAGGTCATTCACTGGCCCAATGCAACATTCAAGGCAGATTTGAGTTAAAATACACAAGGGACACTGATCCCAACAGAAACAGAGGCAATACCCACTGAAACTTTAGTGAGCTCACTGAAAGAACACCACAGGCAAGCACTGACTTAGCCCACTTGCTACACAACTGTATGTAGGGATTCTCCAAATAACTTCAACAGATGCTCTCAACTCAATAACACTTCAGAAGTGCTTGGAAACAGATTCAGAAAACGGAAACTCGAAACAGAACTGATGCAGAACAGACTGAACAGAAACAGAACAGAACAGACAGAACAGAACAGAACAGATCTCGCTTTTCCTCTTCAGAACATACTCCAAACGGACTTATCAACACTCAATGGAACAGAACAGCTTCACTGATTCTTATTCTCTCAGAACTAAGTGCACAAAAGTCTTTTCTCAAGGGTATCTCATATTTCTCTGAGTGAGCTCGCTAATTCTATGCAAAGCTTGAAGTCACAAACTGATCCTTTGTTACAGTACCACCTTCAATGCATGCATGGGAACTCGGGGGCTCAAAACTTGGCTTCTACCTACTGTAACCAGCCTACTTATACTACAGGGGAATTAGAATTACAAACATCATGCAGTACCCAGACTCCTATATGCGTAGCATGTTGCCACTGCCACCTTACTGAGCATCCGAGTCAGACTTCCCAGTTTTAGTCTCATTTCTATAGTGAGCTCACTAAATGCATGCCAAGAGATGCTCTCCCAACACCTGCGGGCTTGTTCTCTAGCGACTGACAGGTCTAGGCATACGGAACTATCAGTCCTGGCATATGTTGTTCAAGACTTCTTTCTTGGATTCACAGAGGCTTCTTGTAGACATGGCAACAAGTGAGTCTTCTAACAATGGGACTCAGAACAATGGAACGTGGGCTCGCAGACTTCGGCCAAAGCCCATTGCCCCAGTTTGTGCTGGTGATATCTGTCATCTCGCTTAAGGATTTCCCCAGATTTTCAGGTACGATGCATCACAGTTAGCAAGGGCGCTAAGTATTCTCAGTGTCAGTGCAATCTTCAAGGTTTTATCTAGCTCCCGTGAGCATGCTTGTAAGTTAGAGCCTAAGGCATTGGGTATAGGGTTTGGCCTTCTCATCACACATGCCCGTCAGGTACAGTGCTGTGACTAAGTCCTGTTTAGAATCCCATTGCTTCTTATGCCATAAGTTATATTCCATATCATTGCACCGCATAGCATTAGTGTCGATGCGTAGTTTTAGTCTGCTCGCTCATGTTAGCCACTAACTCGAATCGACTTAGATCAACCAAGGATCTCCACTCGCACTTCAGTGGAAGATACACTCGGAGGTCAAAGACGAAGGAAGAGAGCGAGCAGCAAACTTAGATAGTCGCGAAACGCGGAGCTTTGAGATAGGTAGATTAAACCTTAGCCGAAGCTGGGATATAAGCCAGCTGAGGCCCTACTTAAATACAGTTGGCTACGCTAATAATAGTACGGTGAGAAACTGTCCGTGATGATTGCATATGAGTAATCTGGCTGAGTAAGATGAAGAAAAATGAATAAATCGTAACATTACCCCCTTCTTAAGACTCATTCGTCCCGAATGAGAATATAACCCCTCCCATCCTCATGAGCGAGCGAGAGGGTCTCCCTTCTGCTTTAAAACAGGTTGGCTTGGGTACCGCTACACCCCTATCTGTGTTCGGCCTCCCCCCTTACCGCCCCTGGACCCTGGTATCCGTGGATATCCAGGACCACCTTGCGCCGGTTAGGCCTCTCGCTGTCTGTCGGGTCTCCCTGACCCTAAGGGTTCATTACTCGAGGACGAGTGGCAGTAATCCCCTTCTACGCCGTGAATGATTTCTTTCTCTTTAAGATTCGTTCGTTCCGAACGAGTCCTCTTCCTCCCACTCATCACTGTCTGAAGACGAATGTCTTGACTCTGAGTTAAATGATGGTGTGTCATCATTGTCGTCCTCTTCGTCGGCATTCCAATTTTCATAAATTCGTTGGAGGTTTCTTATATTGACTTCTGACTCCTCTTCTTCCCAGTCGGTGCTGACGTTTGATGCCTCATCGGTCTTGTTCGTGGCTACCGATCGCGACGAGGAAAGGGGGGAGGGATAGGACTTTTGTTGGGTGTTGCTGTCGTATGATAACCCGTTATCGGCCCACATTATCCTTCCTTTTATTTGTTGGATCTTTGCCTCGTACTCGTTGACTAGTTCCTCGGCGTTAGCCATATTTGAACGTTTGACCCAGGAATTTTCCTCCATCGGATAACCCTTCCACTTCACTAAGTATTCGGTTATCATGCGACAGGTTCTTCCTCGGCCGATCACCTTGTCCCGCTGTTCAATAATTTCTTCGATTTCATATTCTTCTTCATCATCGATTAACTCTGGGGGTGGTCGCTCAGGTCACGGTTGGTTGGGGAACACAGGAGGAGTATACGGAGTGAGCAAGGATTCGTTGAACCGATTGTGGATCCTCCACCGTACGGGTAGCTTCAATTCATACGCTGAAATCCCCTTTTTTGCGGTAATGGTAAAAGGACCGACTCTTCAATCCCTGAGTTTCTTGGTTGGTCGCGGGAGATGAAGGTTGGTCGTGTCGAGCCACACCTTGTCCCCGACACAATATTCCATGGCCAGGTCTTTGCGTTTGTTGTACACCCTTTTCATCAACTCCGCCGCTTTCTCCAAGGATGTTTTTGTTTCCCTTTGTGCCTTTTCTATCTCTGCTACTAGTTTTGCTGCTGCTGGAACCGCTGTCAGTTTCTGGGTCGTGGTGATAACCTGTCCATCCCTTCCAAATACTACCTTATACGGGGAGTATCCGGTTGACGAGTGTTGGCGATTATTGTGGGTGAAGGCTGCTAAAGGTAGCCATTCGCTCCAATCATCTTGTCAGTCACTGATGAACATTTTCAGGTATTTTTCAATTTCTTGATTGACTCTTTCTGTCTGGCCGTCCGTCTGCGGGTGATAAGTGGTGGAGGGGTTTCCCTCGACGTGGATAAGGGCATAGAATTCTTTCATGAACTTGGAAACGAAAACTGAGCTGCGGTCCGAGATGACCTTCTCAGGCATCACTCCGTAGGGTACATAGACATAGTCCCTCAGGATCTTGGCGAAGCCGAGGGAGCTGAGCTCTTCGGTACATGTGATGGGGATGATCGTCTTGGAGAAGCGATCGACGATAACCAGAATAGAATCGAAACCTTTGGAATTCGGCAATTTGGTGATCATGTCCACTGAGATGTGGGTCCAGGGGCGAACCAGAACCTCGTTGGGGTGTAGGGGAGCCTTTCTTGGGCGACGGTCTGCTTTAGTTCATTGACAAACGTCGCACCCTTTTACGTATGTCTCTACGTCGCGGCGCATTCGTGGCCACCAGTAGTCTCGGAGCACGAGTTCTTTGGTCTTCTCAATGCCCGGGTGGCCAGCTGTGATGTGGTCATGTTTGAGAGCGATGATCTGTCCGCGGAGTTCGTGGTTCACGGGTATGTAAATACGCCCGTTGTACCATAACATGTCTTGGTCGTGGGAGACTCCCTTTTCATGGTTCAGGGAGTCCGAGATCCCTCTATCCCAGCGTCGGGGGTCGTGCGTGGCAGCCTTGATCTTTTCATGCAACTCCTCCGTGGTGGGCATGATTAAGGCCCTAAAATGCTCTGATTTGAGGACTACTATATCACGGTTATCCTCCTTCCCTTGGTTGTGATCCACCCTTCGTGACAAGAGATCTGCCTTGCGATTCTGTGCTCCGGGTTTATGATGGAGGGTGAACTGGTACTCCGCTAGCTCCGTTACCCACCGAGCTTGTCGTCGGTTAAGTTTTTGGGGCTTGCAGAAGTACTGGAGATTGGAGTGATCCATCCAGATTTCGAAGTCCTCCCTTGCCCCCATGAGGTACTGGCGCCATTCTTCCAGGGCGATCATGATAGCTAAGAGTTCCTTGTCGTAGATTTCGTAGTTGCGCTCCATGATCGAGAGAGCTTTGGAGAGGAAGGCGACCGGGTGCCACTTTTCGTCTTGCCACTGGGAGAGCACTGCCCCTACCGCCCCTTCGCTAGAGTCGGCCTCTACCCGAAACCTCCCTTGGTCGAGAGGGATGGCTAACACCACATCCTCATGGAATAGTTCCTTGAGCTTGTCAAATGCTTTTTGTTGGGCCTCCCCCCATCCCCACTCCTGTTTCCCTGTAAGAAGGGTCAATGGCTTGACATGTTTGCTATAGTCTCGAATGAACCGTCGGTAGAAGTTACAAAATCCGAGGAAGGATTGTAATTCCTGTTTTCTTCGAGGGACCGGCCAGTCAAGCAGGCCCGCGATTTTGACGGGGTCCATGCGAATTCTGCCCTCGCTGATGATCACTCCTAGGTACTCCGTTTCCTCCACTTCAAACTCGCACTTCTCTGCTTTGAGGAATAGTTTGTTCTCGCGTAAAATCTGGAGCACCCTCCGTACGATCCGTTTGTGCTCAGTCTTGTCCTTGGACACGATGAGTATGTCGTCCAGGTACACCGATACCTCCCCTGCCGCTATGAGATCCTTGAAGATGTCGTTCATCATCCATTGGAAAGTAGCAGGAGAGTTAGTGAGCCCAAAGAACATCACCAGGGGTTCATAGAGTCCACGGTTGGTTCGAAACGCCGCCTTCCATTCATCCCCCTTCTTAATCCGCACATTGTTATAGCCCCATCGTACATCCAGCTTGGTGAAATATTTGGCTCTCTTCAGCCGATCCATTAGTTCTCCGATAAGTGGCAACGGGTAACGGTTCTTGATGGTCATCTCGTTGAGCTTTCGGTAATCCTGAACAGGACATAGCTTTCCATCCTTCTTTTTGACGAAGAAGAATGGGGAAGCCATCGGGGACTTCGAGGCCTGAATGCATCCGGTGGACAAATTCTCGTCGAGGAATTTATCTAGTTCCCCTTGTTCAGTCGGGTTGAGGGGGTAGACCTTGCAATCTAGGTTGGCGTTGGCGTTGGGAATCAGCTCAATGGCGTGGTCCCAAGGTTTACGCAGGGGTAGTTCGTCAAAGCTTTCCTTATCGAATATGTCCTTGAAGTCGCGGTACTCCTCGGGTACAATTTCTTCAAATGACTTGGCCGCCTTCTTCGCGTTCGCTTGGGCTGCTAATTCGTTTGCTTTGGTACCCATGGCTCGTACGTGAAAGGCCTGTTCAAAGTCCATGACGAGGATTGTATCCCCCTCTTCATATTCATCCCATCGTGTGGAGGGGTCTGTGTCTGGTAAAGAAAACGGGATTTTTCGACAGGCGCACCGGGCTAGGGTGATGGCCCCGGTGTTCCAGTCTATCAGGGGATTATGACGCTGCAACCAGTCATGCCCTAAAAATAAAGGGGTAGAGCCTAGGTCGACCACGGCCAGCTCGATTCTTTCCACGTGATCCCCAATGCGCAACCTTACTTCAGCATATTCGGTTATGTCACCTCCCTTGTTTCTTGTGCCGTCGGCATTGTAGACCAGAACAGGGCGAGCCACCTTTTTAAGGTTAAGGCTGTGTGCTTGGGCCCAGGCACGGTCGATAGAACTGCCGGTAGCCCCGCTGTCGACTAAGGCATTCACCGCATGGGTTTCTCGGGTGTCGAGCGTCTCTAATTGCACTTTTATGGAAACATTCTGCCCCTTCCTCCCGCGTATGTACATAGGCGGCTTCTGCAGATCCTCCATCCACTGCCACTTCTCCCTGGCCTGGGCGGCCGTTTCAGTCTGTTCCTCCAGCTCGTAACACAGTCAATCAGTGACCTCCCCCCTCCGACAGGGGTGTACCCATCCGTTGAGGACGGCGCGAGCCGCCGCATCCCCCTTCGCTATGCGTAGTGCCCTTCGGGTCCATAGTATACCGTAGGGTTCGTAATACATCTCCACGATGATCTTTTTGTCGTTTGGGGTCACGGTAAGAGAAGGAGTTGCCGAGGGTATCCCTTTTGGTGACGTGGTTGGAATGTCGGACCGGAGGTGAGCTTCCTCGTCTAAAACCTCCTCGATCGTAACTCTAGACCCTCGGGGTTCTTGTCCTCGTGGCGGCATTTGGTCACCGAGCCGAGAAGGGCTCTTAGGCGGCATTTGGTCGCTGTTCAACAAGGTGGCGGGGGAGGGCTCGCTGCCCCGTGTTTGGCCCTGGCCTCGGGTGCTTGTGCTAGGCGTTGTAACCCCCGCGGTTCGATCCTTCTTACGGCTCTCCCTGGACCCGGCGGTACTTCGGGTAACCCTTCATGGACGCACACATGTCGGCTCGTCTCAAGGGTTGACACCGTTTGCCGCCGCATTCTGCGTCCCCGTGGCTACTGAGTGCCGGTGGTCCTCTCGATTCCTGGCCTCAGCTGCTTTTCCAATGTCTCCTGCTGGAACAGACGGTGTAGCCGCAGGCCCAGCGGGCCGGGTCGTCAGCCTTTCTCCCTCTCCGGGGTGACCTCCCCACATCTGGGGTGCAGTCGGACTTGTACCTAGGGGGCTCTGCCCTCGAGGGGCTTTCCCCGTGCAGTCGAGCGAGGGTTCCTGAGCTCGGACGGCCCCTAGGGGTTCAGTGCTAGACACAGACTGCATGGAGCGGCAGGAATCCCCTCCTATGCCGTTCAATGCTGGCGATTCGCTTTCCTCAGTCTCTTTGATGGGTAACGCGGCAAAAAAGTTGGTATATTGTTCATATGGGGTACCTACATACGTAGTATAAGTCCGACTAGAATTACATGGGCGCGCACCATCAGAGACTGAGTCCTCTGCCGATGCCGTCGAATCGCTTATTTCGACGCCGGCTCGTCTTTTGACGACTTCTTCTCCTCCTTGACCTCCTCGATCTTCGTGTCCTTTCCGTTTTCCTCTTCCTCTGCCTTGGCGAGTAGTTGGCATAGACGCTGAGCGGTTGCCTTCTTGCGCGGGGGGAGTTTGATGGGAAGCCATTTCGATTTGTCCGCTGGACATTTATGGTCTTGGCTCCACCCGGTATTTCCACACTTGAAGCATCGCTGATCGCTTCATAGCTTGTCGATCTCCATCGGCTGCCCGGCACCACCATACGTGGTTCCCGTGGCGTCCTTCTTGTCGCCAGAACCACCCGTCTTCTGCGACTGCTGATTTTGGTTGCCTTGACCCGAACCACTTGGGTTCGAGGAGGTCTTACTGCCCTGCTGCTGGGCCATCCCATATCAATAATTAGCGTCGATCCTTAGGACCCGACACTTCCACTCGGCGTATGTGGTGGGGCGCTCATTGTCCCCATGCATCACGGTATTTCGGACCGTAGGCCGAATGGCTAGTTCCACGGTCTCAAACATCTGTTTCTCATCCCTGAACTCCTCGCATCGGTGGGCCAGCCTTTCGAACTTTGCGAAGAACTCCAGCCTGGTCTGCTAGATTTCTGTTTGAAAGGTGTTAGTTGACAGTTAATTGTGATACATCAGGAGTGTCAGTTTACATCCAGCCCATATACAGTAATTCCATCAGGATGACAAAGTGGCTTAGTAAGCTTCCCAATCTGTGTCAATGATGGCATCATTAGAAAAGAGGGCAATTCCGGGAATTGAACCCGGGACCTCAAAAATAAATCCAATAATGTCACATGACTTTCTCGAGTAGACATGCTAACCACTACACCATACTGGCATCATATATATATCTTTTCATCTCTATATATACCCTCCCTCCCTTAACATTTATGACCTCATATTGATGCCCTCCCTTTGCTCCGCTCTGGTGCGCTCTTTTGCCTTTTTAGGCTCCCCAAATCAGCCCATCAATTTTGGCTGGATCCAGTGGCAGTGCCGCATTTTTAATACCCAAAATAGGGGCTATTTTCCGGTCAAAATAGCTATTGGGCTATTCTCAGGCTACTGGCTGGGCCAGGAGATGGCACTATAATCTGTATAGACATAAACAACATAAAATAGAGCCCTCTAATGATGCATAGGAGCCCTGGATAGTGGGATAAAAGGGTAATATAATGAAAATCGCATAAATATTCGCTTTTGGGGGCTGCTGCATGCATTGGATCGGCTGGAGGACTTCACCAATCGATTCCTTGACCTTGAAAACACCCAAACGACCCCTCCACAGTACTTTTGGCACACTTTATTCCTGGAGATAAACGAAAATATTCGCTTTTTAGGGTGCAGCATGCTCCAGATCGCTTTTAAAACATTACCAGTCGATTCCTATGCCATAAAAACCCTAGAATACATCCTCCTTCGTAATATAGGTCCAGTATAATACAGTATAAAAGGGGGTATTAGGGGGCATACATCGCTTATTTTGTTTTTCGCACTTCGGATGGCCTGGGGAGCATCACCAATGGATTCCCTGATATTAAAAACCCCAAAACGACTCCAGCCTTTATTTATAGGGTCTCAAAAACGACAGAAATAATGATATTACAGTTTAGGAGGAGCACATGTAATAAATCCTATTTCTGGGCTTCGGACCACTTCGGAGTTTTGTCTATTGTGTTTATTGACCTGAATAACACTCAAATGACCCCACAGGACAAAGGAAACCATCAGAAATACGTGATAAAAAGAGTAATAGGGGGATGGAGGAGACATACCTTATATTTCGCATTTCTAATAGTTAGGGAGGGTATTCTTGTTATATAACAGACTGTATATATTGTACAATGGTGTGTACGAAGCCCCATGGATATCCGAAATGTATTGAATGAGATATGAGCAGATCATTCTGTAAAACAGGAGGAGCACATCCCATATTTCGATGTTCTGCTCATTCTATGGCCTGGGGACTATCAGAATCGGATTCCTTGACCCAAAAAACAGTAGGGCCACCTATCATCCATGGTATTCAGATGTTCAAACTCCGAAGTACAAGATGTTCTCTCATTTGTTACTTATATTGTCCTGTAGCTACATATGGCTGTATGTGTTATCTGGGTAAAATGGCTCCTATGGATGATAAGTGCCTCTACTGTTTTTTGGGTCAAGGAATCCGATTCTGATAGTCCCCAGGCCATAGAATGAGCAGAACATCGAAATATGGGATGTGCTCCTCCTGTTTTACAGAATGATCTGCTCATATCTCATTCAATACATTTCGGATATCCATGGGGCTTCGTACACACCATTGTACAATATATACAGTCTGTTATATAACAAGAATACCCTCCCTAACTATTAGAAATGCGAAATATAAGGTATGTCTCCTCCATCCCCCTATTACTCTTTTTATCACGTATTTCTGATGGTTTCCTTTGTCCTGTGGGGTCATTTGAGTGTTATTCAGGTCAATAAACACAATAGACAAAACTCCGAAGTGGTCCGAAGCCCAGAAATAGGATTTATTACATGTGCTCCTCCTAAACTGTAATATCATTATTTCTGTCGTTTTTGAGACCCTATAAATAAAGGCTGGAGTCGTTTTGGGGTTTTTAATATCAGGGAATCCATTGGTGATGCTCCCCAGGCCATCCGAAGTGCGAAAAACAAAATAAGCGATGTATGCCCCCTAATACCCCCTTTTATACTGTATTATACTGGACCTATATTACGAAGGAGGATGTATTCTAGGGTTTTTATGGCATAGGAATCGACTGGTAATGTTTTAAAAGCGATCTGGAGCATGCTGCACCCTAAAAAGCGAATATTTTCGTTTATCTCCAGGAATAAAGTGTGCCAAAAGTACTGTGGAGGGGTCGTTTGGGTGTTTTCAAGGTCAAGGAATCGATTGGTGAAGTCCTCCAGCCGATCCAATGCATGCAGCAGCCCCCAAAAGCGAATATTTATGCGATTTTCATTATATTACCCTTTTATCCCACTATCCAGGGCTCCTATGCATCATTAGAGGGCTCTATTTTATGTTGTTTATGTCTATACAGATTATAGTGCCATCTCCTGGCCCAGCCAGTAGCCTGAGAATAGCCCAATAGCTATTTTGACCGGAAAATAGCCCCTATTTTGGGTATTAAAAATGCGGCACTGCCACTGGATCCAGCCAAAATTGATGGGCTGATTTGGGGAGCCTAAAAAGGCAAAAGAGCGCACCAGAGCGGAGCAAAGGGAGGGCATCAATATGAGGTCATAAATGTTAAGGGAGGGAGGGTATATATAGAGATGAAAAGATATATATATGATGCCAGTATGGTGTAGTGGTTAGCATGTCTACTCGAGAAAGTCATGTGACATTATTGGATTTATTTTTGAGGTCCCGGGTTCAATTCCCGGAATTGCCCTCTTTTCTAATGATGCCATCATTGACACAGATTGGGAAGCTTACTAAGCCACTTTGTCATCCTGATGGAATTACTGTATATGGGCTGGATGTAAACTGACACTCCTGATGTATCACAATTAACTGTCAACTAACAGTGTTTGATGCATCAAAGTAGCAGCTACAGGTGAGAACTTCACAGCTGACTTGAAGTCCGATTGGTGGATCTTCTTCCATTCTGTCTTCCAGATGGTCAGCTCTGCTACCTCGCGGAACTTGACGCGAAGATCATGGGAGAACTCCTCCCAAGTGGGGTATCTCCAGTGCCCCCGTGCATCTTGGTAACGATAGTATTGATCCGTCCACCACTCTTGGGCCTTTTCTCGCAGGAAACCCATCGCGAAGGTGATACGGTAGGGGTTTTGCCCCTGGGCATTTATGGTGTAATACATTGGGAAGACCTGGAAGTATGCTTCACAGTGATGGAGGAAGCGATTGAGGTCCGTGGATACCCCCGTGAAACATTCTGGTGTTAGCCACTAACTCTTATCGGCTTAGATCAACTAAGGATCGCCACTCGCACTTCGGTGGACGATACTCTTAGAGGTCAAAGGCAATGGAAGAGAGTCAGGAGCGAGCTTAGATAGTCGCGGAGCGGGGAGCTTTGAGTTAGGTAGATTAAACCTTAGCCGAAGCTGGGGTTTAGACCAGCTGAGGCTCTACTTAAATACACGTTGATAAAACTAAAAATAGTACTGTGGGAATGTCTGATCAGAACCGCAGCATAGAGTAAGCGTAAATGCGTAAGAAAAGGAAAAGAAATGAATAAACCGTAACATTACCCCCTCCTCAAGACTCGTTCGTCCCGAATGAGCCCTGACTTTCCTCCCCACTGTCCGCGGATTCGCTGTAGAAGGATGAGGCGTCAAGATCATCGTTGTCCTCATCTTCAGAGTCGAAATCCCAATTTTCATAGACTCGTTGTAGATTTTCTAGGTCGAGGTTGGCGTCGTTGTCATCCGGCGTTGTGCTTACAATTGATATCCCGTCCGCTTTCTCTGTTGTTACCTCCCATATTCCGATCGATGATTGCGAAGCCGAATGCCTTGGATTCGTGCATTCGGAGGAATAGACGGTGTCCACCTCTGTGATGCATGGGGTATCCGGATCGTGGTAGATCAATCCGACGCCTGGGGGTATTTTGTCGTCTCTCCCGACCGTTTTTCCATGCTTATCGACCTCCCAATGAATTCTCTGGAGACGCGCTTCGTACTCGTTCACGAGTTCCTCCGCGTTGGCCATATCCGAACGTTTGACCCAGGAGTTTTCCTCCCTTGGGTATCCTCTCCATTTCACTAGGTATTCTGTTACCGTGCGGCGAGTTCGTCCGCGACCTACAACTTTGTCCCGCTGCTCCACAATCTCTTCAATTTCGTACTCTTCTTCATCGTCAATTAATTCTGGAGGTGGCCGCTCGGGGCGTGGTTGATTTGGGAATGCAGGGGGGACGTAAGGCGTCAGGAGTGATTCGTTGAATCGGTTGTGAATCCTCCATCGGGCGGGTAATTTTAGCTCGTAAGCCGAGGCTCCCTTTTTGGCAACGACAATGAAGGGTCCTACACGACGGTCTCCAAGCTTCTTGGTAGGACGAGGGAGATTTAGATTGGTTGTGTCTAACCACACCTTGTCCCCCGGCTGATATTCCACTGCTTGGCTTTTGTGCTTGTCGTAAGCCTTCTTCATTGACTCGGCCGCTTTTTCTAGAGATGCCTTTGTCTCCCTCTGGGCTTTCTCGATTTCCGTTACGAGTTTTGCCGCTGCCGGAACTACCATCGGTTTTCGTGATGTGGTGATGACCTGTCCATCCCTTCCAAATACTACCTTGTACGGGGAATACCCAGTGGACGAGTGTTGGCGATTATTGTGGGTGAAGGCTGCCAAGGGCAACCATTCACTCCAGTCATTTTGTCGATCGTTAACAAACATCTTTAGGTACTTCTCAATCTCCTGATTTACCCTTTCTGTCTGCCCGTCCGTCTGTGGGTGGTACGCGGTGGAGGGGTTTCCTTCGACGTGAATGAGGGTATAAAACTCCTTCATGAACTTGGAGACGAAAACCGAGCCGCGGTCCGAGATGACCTTCTCTGGCATCACTCCGTAGGGTACATAGATGTAGTCCCTCAAGATCTTTGCAAACCCGAGGGACGTGAGTTCTTCAGTACACGCGATGGGGATAATGGTTTTTGAAAAACGATCGACGATAACTAGAATTGAATCGAAACCCTTTGAGTCCGGTAGTTTGGTGATCATATCCACCGAAATGTGTGTCCAAGGGCGAACAGGGACCTCGTTGGGGTGTAAGGGAGCCTTCTTCGGACGGCGATCCGCCTTGGTTCGTTGGCAAACCTCACACCCCTTCACGTATGCTTCTATATCTCGACGCATCCTCGGCCACCAGTAATCACGAAGTACCAGTTCCTTGGTTTTTTCGATACCAGGGTGGCCAGCGGTAACATGGTCATGTTTGAGGGCTATGATCTGCCCTCTGAGGTCACGGTCCACAGGCACATAGATCCGCCCGTCATACCATAATAAGTCCTGACTACGAGAAACGCCTTTTTCGTGGTTTAAGGAGTCAGAAATCCCTCTGTCCCAGTGACGAGGGTCATGGGTCACCACCTTGATCCGTTCATGTAGCTCCTCGGCGGTGGGCATGATTAGGGCCCTAAAGTGCTCCGTTTTGAGTACTACAACGTCTCGGTTGTCCCCTTTTCCCTGATCATGGTCCGCCCTCCTGGACAGAAGATCCGCTTTACAATTCTGGGCTCCGGGCTTGTGATGCAAAGTGAATTGGTATTCCGCTAGTTCCATCACCCATCGCGCCTGTCGTCGGTTGAGCTTCTGGGGTTTGCGGAAGTACTGGAGGTTGGAATGGTCCGTCCAAATCTCGAAATCTTCTCTTGCTCCCATGAGGTACTGACGCCATTCTTCCAAAGCGATCATAATCGCCAGGAGCTCCTTGTCATAAATCTCGTAGTTGCGTTCGGTAGCCGAGAGCGCCTTGGAAAGAAAAGCTACTGGTTGCCATTTCTCGTCTTGTAGCTGGGAAAGCACTGCCCCTACTGCCCCTTCACTAGAGTCTGCCTCTACTCGAAACTGTCCTTCATCTAATGGGATGGCGAGTACTACATCCTCGCGGAATAACTCCTTGAGCTTGTCGAATGCTTTTTGCTGAGCCTCTCCCCACCTCCACTCTTGTTTCCCGGTGAGTGAAGTAAGCGGTTTGACATGCTTACTATAGTCGCGGATGAACCGTCAATAGAAGTTGCAAAATCCGAGGAAGGACTGCAGTTCTTGCTTTCGACGGGGGACGGGCCACTCGAGTAACCCGGCGATCTTTACTGGATCCATGCGAATCTTTCCTTCGCTAATAAGGACCCCCAAGTACTCGGTCTCCTCCACCTCGAATTCGCACTTCTCCGCCTTGAGGAAGAGCTTGTTTTCACGGAGAATCTGCAGCACCTTGCGTACTATTCGTCGGTGCTCCGCTTTGGTTTTCGAGGCGATAAGGATATCGTCCAGGTAGACCGACACTTCCCCGGCCGTTATAAGCTCCTTGAAAATATCATTCATCATCCATTGAAATGTCGCGGGGGAGTTGGTGAGCCCAAAGAACATTACCAAGGGTTCGTAGAGCCCACAGTTGGTTCGAAATGCGGCCTTCCACTCATCTCCTTGCTTGATCCTCACGTTGTTGTAACCCCATCGTACGTCCAGCTTGGTGAAGTACTTGGCCTTCTTCAGCCTATCCATTAGTTCTCCAATGAGCGGTAGCAGATAACGATTCTTGATCGTCATCTTGTTTAGTTTACGGTAGTCCTGGACTGGGCGCAGCTTGCCATCTTTCTTCTTGACAAAGAAAAAGGGCGAAGCCATGGGAGACTTCGAGGGTTGAATTCTACCGGTGGACAAGTTTTCGTCTAGGAACCTGTCCAGCTCCTCCTGTTCGGCGTGATTGAGTGGGTAAACCTTACAGTCTAGGTTGGCGTTAGCGTTGGGGATCAATTCGATGGCGTGATCCCAAGGCTTGCGGGGAGGCAGTTCATCAAAGCTTTCCTTGTCGAATACGTCTTTGAATTCCCGATACTCGTCGGGGACTATCTCTTCGAACGATTTGGCCGTCTTCTTAGCATTCGCTTGGGCGGCCAGCTCGTTGGCTTTGGTCCCCATGGCTCGTACATGAAAGGCTTCTTCGAAATCTATTACCAGGATGGTATCTCCTTCCTCGTACTCGTCCCATCGCGCCGAAGGATCGGTGTCGGGGAGGGAGAAAGGGATCTTCCTGCACGTGCAACGGGCCAGGGTAACCGCTCCGGTGTCCCAATCGATGAGCGGGTTGTGGCGCTGTAACCAATCATGCTCCAAGAATATGGGAGTGGAGCCTAGATCTACTACCGCTAGTTCGATCCGTTCCATGTGGTCCCCTATGTGTAGCCATACTTCGGCATATTCGGTGATATCCCCTCCTTTATTACGAGTGCCGTCGGCATTATAGACCGGAACAGGTCGGGCCGCTTTCTTTAGGTTAAGGTCACGGGCTTGGGCCCAGGCGCGGTCGATTGAACTACCGGTTGCCCCACTGTCTACTAGGGCGCTTACGGCATGAGTCTCTCTCGTATCCAAAGTCTCTAATTGCACTTTTATTGACACGTTCCGTCCCTTCCTTCCTCGTATGTACATCGGGGGTTTCTGTAAGTCTGCCATCCACTGCCACCTTTCCCGTGCTTGAGCGGCCGTTTCGGTCTGCTCCTCCAGTTGGTAACATAACTGGTCATTGACTTCCTCGCGGCGCCGAGGGTGTACCCACCCATTAAGGACGGCACGAGCCGCCGCGTCCCCTCGAGCTAGCCATAGGGCTCGACGGGTCCACAGAATGCCATGGGGCTCGTAGTACATTTCTGCAATCACCTTCTTGTCGAGCAGAGTAGCGGAGAGAGAGAAGGCGGGAGAAGGCATCCGCTTTGGGGTTACGACCGGGATGTCGGACCGTAGGTGGGCTTCTTCATCTTCGACTTCTTCCAGCGATACCTGGGTGGTCTTCCCTCGAAGTGGCATTTGGTCACTGGGACGAGAAAGGTCCCGAGGCGGCATTTGGGCGCCTTTGGTATTCGAGGTGGTGGAGGAGGGCTCGCTGCCCTGTGTTCGGCCCCGGCCAAGGGTGCTTGCATGCGGCGTTGTAACCTCCACCATTGTCCTGTTCTTACGGCTCTTCCTGGACCCGGCGGTACTTCGGGTAACCCTTCGGGAACGCACACGTGTTGGCTCCGACGGGGGGTCTGCACTGTTTGCCGCGACATTGTCCTTGGCTACTAAGGGCAGGGGGTCCCTCGGCTTCACGGCCTCAGCTGCTTTCTCCACGCCTCCCACTGGAACAGACGGCCCCACACACGAGGATGCAGGCCCAGCGGGCTGGGTTGACGACCTTTCTCCCACTCCGGGGTGACCTCCCTTCGTCAAGGGTGCAGTCGAGACTCGACCTAGGGGGTTTTGCCCTCGAGGGGTTTCCCCTGTACGGTGAGCCGGGGGTTCCTGAGCTCGGATGGCCCCTAGGGGTTCAGTACTGAGCACAGGCTGCGCAGAGTGGCGGAAATCCCCTCCTATGCTGTTGGTAGCTTGCGATTCATCGTCCTTAGTTTCTTCAACCGGTAGCACAGCGAAAAAGTTGGTATATTGTTCATACGGAGTACCTACATACGTAGTATAAGTCCGACTAGAAGTACATGAGTGCGTACCAGTAGAAACTAAGTCCTTTGCCGACGCCGTCGAATCGCTTATTTCGACGCTGGCTCGTCTTTTGACGACTTCTCTTCCTTCACCTCCTCGATTTTGGTATCCTTACCATTTTCTTCCTTCTCGGCTTCAGCGAGCAATTGGCGGAGGCGTTGGGCGTTGGGCTTTTTGCGGGGTGGGAGTTTAACGGGAAGCCACTTCGATTTGTCCGTTGGACATTTGTGGTCCCGACTCTACCCGGTGTTGCCGCACTTGAAGCATCTCTTATCGCTCCTCAGCTTATCAATCTCCATCGGCTGACCGGCTCCCCCATAGGTCGTTCCCGTGGCATCCCTCTTGTCGCCTGACGACCCAGAGCCACCCGCCTTCTGAGATGATTGATTGCCTCGACTGGAACCGCTGTTCTGGGAGGTCTTACTGCCCAGTCCTTGGGCCACTCCGTATCGGTAGTTTGCGTCGATGCGCAGTACTCGTGCCTTCCACTCGGCATAGGTTGTGGGGCACTCATTGTCCCCATGCATAACCGTATTGCGCACCGTTGGTCGTATGGCCGCTTCAATGGCCTCGAACATCTGTTTCTCGTCTCCGAATTCCTCGCACTTGTGGGCCAACCGTTCGAACTTCGCGAAAAACTCCACCGCGGACTTGAAGTCCGATTGGCGGATCTTCTTCCATTCAGCCTTCCAGATCGTCAGCTCCGCCACTTCTCAGAACTCCTGAGTGAGATCGTGGGAGAATTCCTCCCAAGTGGGGAATCTCCAGTGACCTTGGGGGTCCCGATATCGGTAATATTGGTCGACCCACCACTGCTGCGCGTCCCCACGTAGGTATCCTTGCGCGAACGTTATGCGGTATGGGTTATGCCCTTGGTCGTTCATCGTGTAGTACATAGGGAACACCGCGAAGTATACCTCGCAGTGGTGTAGGAACCGCGTGATATCCAAAGAGACCCCGGTGAAGTACTCGGGTTGCGTCACCAGCTTGGGTTTGACGTCATTCCAGGGGTTATTTGCCCCTCCAGGCGCCAGCTGCCACGGAGGGATCAGATCCGGTGGCGATGGAACGTGAGGGGGCGCAGGGGGCTTCGGCGGTCGTGACAAGGACCGCAAATTTCGGTTTTCCCCTGGTGGCGGATACCCTGCGGGGTCCGGGTATCGCGGTGGCTTTGGGGGTAGTGGCGGGACCGTGGACTGCTTTCCTTTGTCCGGCCGAGAGGGTCCCGCTCCCGCATCCGCCGCGTAGTCATCGTCGTCCTCCCCCACTCCTCCAAAGAATCCTTCAGGGAAGAACCCTGACGTGTCGTGCAGGTTGGGCATTGGCTGAGGCCGTTTATAGGGGGCACACCCGGGTTGCGGGTTCTCGGGATTCATGAGGTTCCAGACAACGGCCGCTCGGTGCCACGTTTCTACCTCGAGGATATTCCTCATGAGGTAAACATCCCCCGTCTGCTTGGCGTGGCGGTAGTCCTCTCCTGCCTCGGAGAAGAGCCACTGCGGGTCTTTCTCCATATCCTCCATCATGATCTCGTATAGCCCGTGCCAGGGTAGGAGTTCGAAGATGCCCGGCCTAGGCGTTGGGCCCTGAAGAAGGACCTGCCTCACCGCCGCCATCACTGTCGGCTCCAGAGCCTGGTTTGGGGGTCGACTTGGCATCCTTTGCCTCCTTCCTCTCTCGGGTGATTCGGTCGATTCTTGCATTTCTCTTCTGCCTTTCGATGTCGGAGTCGGGGTCGGAGATCTCCGACTGGTAGGCTGCCCAGGCTCTTGCCCTGGCCTCCAAGTCAGTTCCTGCTCTTCGTGCCGCTCCGGTATATCGGACGGCGGCTGCTCGTATGCGATTTTCAATTTCGGGCTGGGTGGCGTCGGGCTCGAGGGGTAGATCCCACCAGCCGTCGGGTCCTTGGAGGGCATCCTCCTCGGCTCGGCGGATGCGTGCGTCATGCGCTCTTCCTCGCTCCATTCTGGCCTGGATTTCTGGGGATTCCCTGGCAGCTCGAGGGAGTCTGAGGGACTCGACGTACGTGTGGTATAAGAGCGGCCACGGACGCTGAGAGAGAGGGAGTGGGTCAGCGAAGGCTCTCGACGGTACTGACGGCTCCCAGTTGGAGACTCCGGCGAGACGCTCGGAAGCGGTAATTGCTCCAAGTTCCTCGGGGTCGTAATCTGGGAACTCGCCCCAAAGCTCCCCACTCATCGGCTCGTGCGAGGGGACGGCGGGAGCGAGCGCTGGGGTCGCGGACCTTGTAGAGGCCTGGTCGGACTCACTTCCGGTCTCGACTCCGGCCACAGGAGTTTCTTCCCTTGGTTCGTCGGCGTATATCCAACTGGAGTCGGGGTACCAGGCGACTGGGGGTCCTCGATCGGTTGGCCAGGAGCCTGAAACAAGCTGTGAGTCAGCTGTACGGGTGGTAGCCGCGGAGGCTCCGAGGCCAAGCTCTCCGGAATCTTCATCGAAGTCGTCTCTTCTCCTTCTTGCCACGGCGAGCCTAGCTCGATCGCGTGCGTCGTCTGCTGCGACTCTTCAGTTGCGGACATCTTCCCAGGTGCTCCCCCACTCGGACGGTTCCCACTTGTTCTGGGAACGTCCACTCCAGTTATCTCCGGTATAGGTTGCATCTTCCTCCTCGTTCGGATAGAGGTCGCCAAGGAGGTCTTCGAGTCGGATTCTTTCGAGCTCAGTGAGCTCGTCGCCTTCGTACTCGGTGTCAGGGCTTTCTTCGCCCGTGACCAGATGCCTGGTGTCTTGTCTTCGGGCTCCGTCGGCGCTTGACTCGCCCTCGACTGGAGAGACGTCGAAGAGGCCTGGTAGGGGCGAGTCTCCTCGGTCGAGGAGTACCCCCCGGGTATTGGTGATATCGATGGAGTGGTCTGACTCTGTGGCGCTTCTGTAGGAGTCTGTGCTCGACTCTGAGGATCCCGAGCTGGATCGCGATGATGTGTAGAGGGACTCTCCAGGTCCTCGGGGTGTGATTGGTCAGCCATCGTGAAGGGTTTGTTGCGAGGCCGCGGGTATGAAGATTATCGGGGGTGGATACGCAGGTGTTGCCGGAATGTAGTGAAATGGTAGCTGTGCCCGTACTCGTCTTTGTTGACGGCAGCACCGCTGGAGGTAATACAAGCAGATGAACAATAAAAAGACGGTAGAAAGCGTGGAGATTACAGGAATGGCGTCGGATAAGGGCATCCGTCCGTGGGCTTATTTGTTGAGTGAGCCGGCGGTAAGGATAGCCCATACAACGGATAGTGCGAGGATGGCGAGGGCAGCAAGGGTCGCGATAACTAGGTTGAGGTCAGTCTCGTAGGCGGGGCTGGTCATCAGCGAGGTATCGTTGTCAAAGGATGGGTCAGTCAATGCCAACAGTATGACTGCTAACAGTGAAGCTAACTGTAAGGATAATCGGAATAGATTCGTGGTGTCTCAGACGAGTGGAACGTATGCGCCGTAGAGAGCGACTAGCAGTCCTGCTAGAATCGGTGCGGCGATACAGACTCGGATGAGAGCCAAGGTGATAAGAACAGTTACTAGAACTGCAAAGATGGGGTCGTCAATGATAGGTGGTAAAATCCAGGCGATGACGGCAGCTTGAAGTAGTAGGTCAAAGGGAACAACCCAGAGAACTACTACGACGAGGAAGTGTATCAGATGAATTTTGGGATAAGTGCTCTTCCGTTGGTCCACTCGTAACACGCTAACAACCACGAGGTTGTCCTCTCGAACGTGCGGCGATGACCTCTTCTGGTCAAGCAGGAGGGTGTTGTCGGGTTCCTAGGATCTGAAAGGTAGATGGCACGACGAGACGTCAAATGCCACTAGCGACCGTTTCGGTCTAACTAGGGAGTACAATGGTGTAGAAACGTTGAGCAGTGTTCGTTCTCGGACGTGGCACTAGGCAACGTAGGCGAGCTTCGGCTAAATGTTAGCCACTAACTCTTATCGGCTTAGATCAACTAAGGATCGCCACTCGCACTTCAGTGGACGATACTCTTAGAGGTCAAAGGCAATGGAAGAGAGTCAGGAGTGAGCTTAGATAGTCGCGGAGCGGGGAGCTTTGAGTTAGGTAGATTAAACCTTAGCCGAAGCTGGGGTTTAGACCAGCTGAGGCTCTACTTAAATACACGTTGATAAAACTAAAAATAGTACTGTGGGAATGTCCGATCAGAACCGCAGCATAGAGTAAGCGTAAATGCGTAAGAAAAGGAAAAGAAATGAATAAACCGTAACATCTGGCTGCGTGATTAACTTGGGTTTGACGTCGTTCCAGGGATTAATGGCCCCGGGTGCCAGTTCCCATGGTTCGATCGGGCCCGGAGGGGGCGGATTACCAGGAGGCACCGGAGGGTTTGGTGGCCTTGGTAACGATCGCAGCCTAGGGTTGTCCCCGGGCGGCGGGTAACCACCCGGGTAGCCAGGCGGTACGCTCGGAGGGGGTCCCAATGGCGGTTGTGGTGGGTCCGTCGGTCCGTTTCCCTTGTCCGCTTTAGAGGGGCCGGCCCCTTTGTCCTCCCAGTCTTTGTCTTCCCCTGCTCCCCCGAAGAAGCCTGATGGGAAATCGTAGGTAGGATTCGGCATGGGTTGTGGCCTTCGGTAGGCGGCACACCCCTCCTTCCTGTATTCGGGCTCCGGATGAACCCTGTTCCAGACGATGGCCGCACAGTGCCATGTCTCTACCTCCAGTATGTTCTTTGCCAAGTACACGTCTCCCACGTCCTTGGCGCTTCTGTAATCCTCTCCTGCTTCCGTGAGCAGCCACTGAGGGCCCTGCTCCATATCACTCATCATGACTTCGTACAGGGATTCCCAGGTGAGAATCCCAAATAGACTGGGGGGAGTATGACCCGGCGGGTTAGTGAGAACTGCTCGGACCGCCTTCATCACCTCCGCATTTACTGCGCTGTTTGGTGGCCGACTCGGCATCCTCGCGCTCCTTGCGCTCTTGGGCGACTCGATCGATCTCCTTGTTCCTTCTCCAACGTGCGATGTCGGAGTCCTCGTCGCTGATTTCGGCTTAGTAGTAATTCCAGGCTCGTCGACAGGCTTCGAGGTCGGTCCCTGCTCTTGCAACGGCTCCTGAGTATCGGAGCGCGGCTGTTCCGATCCTGGCCCCGACCTCTGTGTCAGTGGCGTCGGGCTCAAGAGGGAGGTCGACAAGGGCATTCGGCCCCTGGAGGGCTGCGATTTCAGCTCTCCTTGTCCGTGCGTCTGCTTCTCGTGCTCGGTCCATTCGGGCCTGGACGGTTGGGGCGAGCCAGGCAGGGACATCGAGCTGGAGGGACTCGACAAGCGTGTGGTAGAGAAGAGGCCAGGGGTGTTGCTGTACAACGACGGGCCTGGCGAAGGCTCGCGGGGGAATTGACGGGGTGAAATTGGTGACTCGGGCGAGTTCTCCGGCGCTGGCAATTGCTCCAAGTTCTTTGGAGTCATACTCTGGGTACTCGTCCCAAATGTGCTGATCCTCCTGCTCGTCAGTGGTGATGGCGGCAGGGAGCGTGTCGGTCGTCGTAGGGGCGGGCTCTGCCTCGGTTCTATTGGTCATGTTTCCGGCCACAGGAGCCTCTTCCCTTGGGTCGGCGTAGACCCAACTGGTGTTGGGGTACCAGGCGACAGGCTCTCCCTGCTCCTGGGGCCAAGCAGCTGGAACGGGCCTTGCTCCATTTGTATGGGCGGTAGTTGCGGCAGAGGCCCCAAGGGCAAGCTCTCCGGGATCTTCGTCGAAGTCGTCTCGACGACTTCTTGCAGCCTCGAGGCGGGCCCGATCCCTCTCGTCATCCGCCGCGATTCTTCTGTCTCGCGCCTCTTCCCATGTACTGCCCCCGTGGTACCCTCCTGCCTGGTCGATGGGGCGGACTCCGGAATCGTCTTCATCCCCGTTGTTCATGTAGATGTCGTCGAGGAGGTCTTCGAGTCGGATTCTTTCGAGCTCAGTGAGCTCATCCCCTTCGTACTCGGTATCGACATCCTCTTCTTCGCCCGGGACCAAATCCCTTCCTTCTTCTCCTGACTCTCCGTGGTCTGCAGGCTGGTGGAAGAGGCCTGGTACGGGCGAGTCTCCTCGGTCGAGGAGTACCCCCCGGGTATCGGTAATGTCGACCGAGTCGTCGGACTCGGCGGTAGCGCTTCTGTAGGAGTCTGTGCTCGACCCTGAGGATCCCGAGCTGGACTGCGACGACCCGTAGAGGGACTCTCCAGGTCCCCTTGGTGGGATGGGTCGGCCATCGTGAAGGGTTTGCTGGGAGGCCGCTGGGATGTCGATTATCTCCGGTGGGTAGGCGGGCGTGGTCGGAACGTAGTGGAACGGTAGTTGCGCTCTGAGGTTTCTTTGCCTCTGGCAGCACCGACGTATCTGGACAAAGGAGATGAACAAGAAAAAGACGATAAAAATGGCGGAGATTGCTGGAATGGCGTCGGATAAGGGCATCCGTTCATGGACTTATTTTGGCAGGAGTCCAACGGTTACGGTGGACCATACAACGGATAGAGCAAGTATAGTGAGAGCGGCGAGTATGGCGATTATCAGATTGAGGTCGGTCTCGTATATGGGACCGGTCATCAACGAGGAATCGTCTAGATCAGGGGTGCCCGTCAAAGTCAGCAGGATGACTGCTAACAGTGAAGCAAGCTTAAAAAAAGGAGGTGAAGGGATTCATCGTTCTTTAGATTTGAAGGTGTCCCGCGTACGCTGCTACGAGCAGTGCTGCTAGTACCGGGGCCGGGATATAGGCCTGGAGAATGAACGTCCTCAGTACGAAGATCAGGACCCACAATAGCGGGTCATGGTACACGAAGTGTGCAGTCCAAACCAGTACCGTGGCAAGGATTATGAACGGGAAAATGTTGGGCAACGTCTGGATTTGTTGAGCAACGTAGAACGAGCTTCGGCTAAATGTTAGCCACTAACTCGAATCGACTTAGATCAACCAAGGATCTCCACTCGCACTTCGGTGGAAGATACACTCGGAGGTCAAAGACGAAGGAAGAGAGCGAGCAGTGAACTTAGATAGTCACGAAACGCAGAGCTTTGAGATAGGTAGATTAAACCTTAGCCGAAGCTGGGATATAAGCCAGCTGAGGCCCTACTTAAATACAGTTGGCTATGCTAATAATAGTATGGTGAGAAACTGTCCGTGATGATCGCATATGAGTAATCTGGCTGAGTAAGACGAAGAAAAATGAATAAATCGTAACAGCTCACTATGTCTCAGTATGCATGTAAAACACATTAGATTGCAAAATTACATGTGTAAATAGGCTGCAGTCGCAACAGTGGATGCTCAGCACAGGCTAAACAAAAGCTGAGCTCATGCTCAGCCTGAAGCTGAGGTGGGCATGACTGACATGCAGCAACTATAGATTTAATAATATTGATAAAGGCCAATATTTGGATCTTTGTTTCATTTGAAAGACATGGTACAGAGAAATGGGTACAAAATAGGGCTAAGGGTGATGATATGGCCCAGGTAATGTGCACCTACTGATGTTGCTCCTGGGATTGTCACGTTCCTATACCACCATTCGATCACAGCAACTATGGCTCTCATTTGCTTCATTGTAAGTGTCTGATTCTGAAGCCACGACAATGGGCATCAGGAATATATATAATCCTATGAGGGTACCTGATAGAGGGAAAACCTCACAGCCCGATGTTTCTATTAAAAACAAAACTGTTAGCTATCTAGAGATCCTGTGGGTATGGTTGCCTTACTCATGATATCTTTCTAGGTGCTGAAGGGCCTGCAATGGCTGTTTGCACTGCCTCCATGATCCTTTTAGCTGATTGCTTGTGTGTTTTCTCTGAAAATTTTTTGCAAAGGCACTGCATGATTTGTTTGAGAGGCAGACATTAACATAGTTGCTGAGTGGGTCATCAAACTCTTGCATCATCTAACATTGCATAAGAGATAGTAATGCAGCAAAGTGTAATACACATACAGCATCTTTGAAGGCATCCTTATCAGTTTGATCTTGTCCACTCGCAGACGTCTCTGTCTTGAGATATACTGGAAAGATCTTCTCGGCATATTTCTGCAGAAAAAAGAATCAGGAAATGAATGAAAGTGGAAGGGAGAACATATGACAACTTGTTGGTAGGTATTGCCTTCCCAGTTCAACTTTGCACCAAGCTGAACTAAGCCTAGGTTCCTGACTCCCTTAGGCTGAGCAATTAGCACCCTCTGAATAGTTGGATGGGAGTTGCTACTGATCGAGGTTTGCGATGAAGACAGGGGTTCTTCTTCTGTACTCTCCTCATCTGAAACATCATCATTCAGAGGTGGTTCATCATCACAGGGTGGCATACTGGTCCCTCTGCCTTTCTCTTTATCCCTCCATGGTGCCGGGGGGATGCTAGCACGCAATGTCAGAGGTATAGGAGTGGGGTCCCTTTTTTTGCCTTTTGCCAATGACAAGGATTGGCAGGAAGGCAGCAGGTATGGAGCAAAGCAAGTGTGCTGCAATCTGCCTGCCAGCAGCTTCAGCTTTCTGGAATGAGAGAGGTGTTCAATGGCCCATGGCATTGCCTTTGGTGTGAAAAAAAGATCTGTAGTGCACAGCGAGAGGACCATTGGAGCAGGGGGTGTAGCATCGTCTGCAAGGTAACAGATGGAATTAGATGTCTCCATTGATGGAGAGAAGTGACCAGGCATAGTCTATATAGAGGACCCCCATTATAGTAGGCAAAAATAGGGATTGCCCATCCTAATGATAACAGTGGACTAAACAAAAAAGTGCGAGTTTGAAGTGCTCAATAAAAAGTTGCAACCCTCCCCCATGAAACAATGCATGTTGTCATAGTGATAAGCTGGTAGTATGGGCCGCCCAAGTTCCATGTGGAAAACTTGACAATTGCAGCCCTCATAAACAATTGGAGACTTCTGAACTCAGGAAACAATGTGAGCAGCTGACATTCAGTATAACAATGAGAGTCATTGGCCTCATAAAGCAACCATGTTGAGGTTATCATTACGAGTAAAGACAAAAAAAATGCTGGAAAGGGAGATAATCAGAGAACAGCATATAACCACCTTGCCTTGCATATCCCTCCCCCATACCAACCTTGATCAATGCCAACCAATTATCATCTCCAACAAACCCTTCAGTCCTCACATGCTGTGGTCTTCTGCAGTTGCGTCAAATTCACCCTTCATGATGGTGACGTGACACCACTAAAATGGAAGCCATGTGGTTGTGTTTGGCTGCAATTGGCACCTCTCCCCACCTCTCCCGTCGCTTTTTGAATAAGTCCATCGATTTTAAGTACTTAGGCAACAAATTTGTCATTGATATATGTATTTACTCATTATTAAATTAACTATACTTCGGCATTTCACTGGCACAACTGGCACAGTGGCAGAACAGTGAGTTTTCGAACTTAAACAGATTGATTGAAGTCATAGATAGACTATATCAGAGAGAGAGCCATTATGTGCATATATTAGATAGATATAAGAACTATTCTTCTGTCTTGTATGAATCTGTGGTATGGTAATAGCTATTGGTGAGGTAATAAGCACTGTGATGAGGGCATATAGAATGGTACTGCCACTGAATGAGGACCAAAGGTGCTTCTCGGATTTGGTGAGTAATTTGTCATGGGTAGCTGAAGTGGTGGTAGTGCAGCAGTATGACGACACTTCGAAGAGAGGGGCTTGGAAGAGGGAATAAGAGCAGGAGCATTGTGGATAGCTAAGGCCAGTTCTGTGTTCTTTCCTTTGACCAGCAGTCCGTAGTGATATGCAAGCAATTTTAAACGATCTCGACCAAATCCTTGAAGAGCTTTCAGGTCCTGAATGTCAAACGTAGCTGGATCAAAAGAAGTATGGCAGGAATCTTGATGTTCTCATGCTTGGGATCTCGATTGATATGATACCGAAGACTCGGATATAACTATTGCCATGGGATCAGGAGCATGCTCTGGCAATGACTGCGCCATCAGAATAGGATCGATATTGGAATCCAAGAGGGAATTTGCAGCGGGAGGGGCCGTTAAATCAGTTTGTCCATTCTCGAAGTTATCATTTGTCGAAATATGTTGAGACCTGCATCAGTAGATTAGTACGTGATGAAAAGAGAGGGTGATAAGGGAAGATACATCAATGGTGCTTCTTATGCATCCGGTTTTGATTTCTTACCTGATTTCTCGCCACCAGCATATGGGTCACCCATGTGTGTATTTCTGCTTGGCACCAGTTTTTATCTCCAGGCCAATGACTTTTGGTTTTGTCCTCGTTGATCCCATTGCAGTGGCAGTGGTCTTCCAGTCGGACCCCTTGTAGGGGCCAATCTTGATCTTTGTTCCTGGTACAATGGAAACTGCTGTTTCTGCTGAAAAACTCGAAATCTGTTGACTGAGCAAGTGAAGACTTTCCCCAGTTTGAGCCTTGGGTTTTGACCTTAATTCTTGAGCAAGATTTTGGAGCTGAGTCACCACTTGATGAGCAAGAGCAAGGTCCGCTGATGTGAATGAGGTGCTCTATAGGTGCTAGAGCAATGCCTCATCCTGCAAGTACTTTGGGGAGAGGTGGTGGTATGAGTCAAAGGGTGGATTGCTGAGGTAATCTACTTCTAAACTCGGACTAAACTATCTGTAACTACTAAATCTGGCTAACTGAATATTACTATGAAGAAAATATAATCCAAGTTCAAAACGGGGTACACCCCATCATCAAAATGATGAGCCTAAACTTCCGTGGCAATGGCAAAAACCAAAACTCTAGAGGAGTTCATGGCAAATGGCGCGTAGCAGCAATAAAGGCTTTGTTGTTGTGCGAGTGTTTCGGTGCACCTCCGTGCAATGAATTCCTCAAGAACGCAAGTATACACTGCGACTTTTCAGTCAGCGAAGTAGTACCCTTAACGATTGAGTACTAGAAAACGTTGGCTGTAAGCCGGGAAGGGTCTCAATAGATGAGAAGGAACGGAATCCGGTATAACTGGGAATACCGGCAAACCATGGATGAAGTGACGGCAATTAACTAGTAAAAGCCATGGGCGATGTTGACGGAATTAGAGAAAATGCTGTCAAAGAGAAATACCATTGGCAAGATAACAAATACCGTGACGGCAATAAACGAAGACTGTAGTCAAGAAACGAGAAACTGGCGGTAAAACGAAGATAAGATGAACTGGCGATGATATGAGGGGGAACTAGTGATGGCAAAACGATGGCTGGGACTGGGCTGGACTGAAACTGAAACTATACTGAGGTTAACGACGGCAAAACGAAACTGATACTAATCCTGAGTCTACACGGAGACTATCCTATACTGAAACTGATGGCAAGATACCAAATACCGTGACTGATGATCCTATACTGAAGCTGTTGACCAAAATTCCGTGACAGATGCTACTGGCGGCAATAATGATCCTAATCTGAGTCCACACGGGGACGTAATGATCCTGAACTGAGCTGGGTAAAATGATGGCGACGTAGAAGGTGAAAACTGATGAAAACAATGCTGGCTGGTGAAAGTGAAATGATGCTGGCAGATTAAAAGATAAAAGCGAGTTGTGGACACCAAATTCCGTGTATTGGTGCAATATGAGCGTACGCCAATACCGTTAGAAGAAAAGCCGTGACAGAGAGTATAACTCGAAGTGACTATGCTGTTATTGTCTATCTCCTAGCGAGTACAAGCGATAACGGTGGTCGATAACATGGATATGGAATACAAGACTGGTATGCTCCGGTTATGACAATAACCGGTATTTGTATCTATTTGTATCTACTATACATAGTAATAGGACCTCAGACACATTAGTTGTGCACATATACAGAACAATTATTATAAATGCTAATCACTAAAATTTGGATGAATGTATTTTTAACAAATATATTATTGATATAGATCTGTATACACCTTATAAATAAAGTTTGCAGCTTTAGTAAACATTAGAAAACACTATAAGATAGCTGTGATATTATTTTAACAATCTACCTTATTAAGAGATGTTGGAGTATGCTAGGGCTGCGCGCCGTCACCGTATTGTACGGTTTTCGGTAACCGTTATACGGAATATGGACCGAAGCCGAACGCACCCTAATGGCCATTTGTACGGTACGGTGTATGGTTGTTCCGTCGCTGTCAGGAGCTCCAACAGACAGCCGTACAACGTCGTATTATGGCGTATATTTTAAATACTTTTGTAGTCTTATCTAGAGCCTTTTCCTGAGTAAATTTTTGACACAAAATAGCCATGAGCCAATTCCTTTACTTTGCCACTCCTTCAAAGTTTGACTATTCGCCACCTCATCAATCTCTCACTCGCATTCAGGCAATGCATGTAACCTTACTTTATTTTTTGGGCACCTCTGGCCTCACTCAACATGGCCCATTTGTTCTCTCTGTACCTAATGTTTGTGATTTTGTCATATTCACACATAAAATAACAGGGGACTGTGCTTGTAAGTCTATATGAGTAAATATATTTTGCACGGTTGTCAACGGCCGTAGACGGCCGTAAAGCACCCATACTGACACCGACAAAGCTTTCAAACTAAGCATACGGTACGGTATACGGATATTTCCGTGACCGTCTGAGACCATGGCTTTACGGCCGTATACTGTGTACAGTACAGTGCGCAGCCCTAGAGTATGCTAAGTACAAATAGCTTGAGTTGGTGACTAGTGGGGACTCTGAGATAAGCAGAGAACCTCACAAACATGTAAGGAGCTCAATTGCAAGGTACACTACCATATATACTACTAAAAATAGAATTATACTATAGAAAGGGATGGAACAATAAGTAACGGCCATTGGAAGTGCAGCATATTTGATATCTCAACAAGAGATACTAGAAATCTCCCAAGTACTACAATAATATTATCTGAGCATTCTAGTCTAATATTAAACAAGTAAATGATTATAAAATTTAATATTTTAGGCTACAATGCTAAATTCTCTATGCAGTAACAGTTTAAATAGCTTTAAATAGCTATAACAACTTAGACAAAACTTTGATTATAAACACAATCATATCTCAAACTGTTATAACAAGTATAGTAAACTGAGATATGAAGTTGAATTTTTTTAATTGAATTTCAATAAGGTGTGATGTGACACAGCCCATCCAGCTGGATGAACTTTGTCACGTCACACCTCATCGAGCTGGATGGCCATAGTGTGACATATGTCACATCGAGCGGAGTTTCTTGTCACAAATTTTACAAAATAATAAGTGTAGCCAGATATTTAGTATATAAACACTGCATATAAGAATAGCCACTGTATCTGTATATATAGCAGATATGAATACCATATATATGAGCCTGTACCATACTGTTGAAGGCTTGGAATATAAATTTTGTTGTCATATTTATACAAGTTCTGATCTTTTATAATCCTATATATGAGACATGATATGAATACAGTATAGTATATGTATTAATGAATTCTAGAGACAAAAAAGTTCAAAAAGACCTCATTGTATGTCATGTGAATATCTGATTGAAATAGTATAGTGTTTTCTAATAATATACATGCTTTCTTTTCAATCTTACTGTATTTTAATCAATATTCTTCATCTTATATTCATATATCCAGATTTTGGTATATTCCTAATACTATTGGACCTTCAAAGAATATATGAGGCACAAGTAAGGTCTTAGAACAGGGTTTGTGTACAAGATAGTGACTGAGTGATGTAATGATTTTCTTCCATTACTTTATCTTGCTTCAATGCCTCAAAGATTTGAAGCACAGACTGAATGACTGAATGCTTGATAAGCTTAGTTTTTGCTACCCACCCATCCTACACCTTGATACCACTATTGACACTATTGTTTGACATACTTGATTACAGGGAAATCTGAATGCAAAAAATCCCTGCAGATCATGCAAGTATTCTAGCAGCGCAGTGTCATATTATGCATGTTAACTATATTTAGATATACAAAGAGGTATCTTAAAATAGTAATATTAATTACATATAAAAAATATATCTCTATATGAAGTAATATAGAGGTATCCAGGGTATTAAGGTACCGATCTCATTTGAAATTGAGCATACCAGTCTTGTATTCCATACATGGATGATAGCTAGTGTCCAGTAACTTGTGTCTAGCAACTACTATTTTCCGTGATGTATACTAGCTTTTATACTACGAGTCCGGAATAAATTTAGAATACTTGATGCGAGTCCTTAGTAAGTACGGTTTTACTGTGTACTGTGGTTCGAAAGTAACAGCACCCATATGGATTTACCGCATATAGATGAAGTGATTAGCAAGAATGCCACCGATCTCCAGAATTTTGAGCTGCTGTGTTGCTGCGGCAAAGTACATTGAAGCAAGTGTACTGAAGTAGATGCTTGCGGCAATCTCTTGGCGGTATAACAGCCTTAGTAAAGACTGAGGAAAGGTCACGGCATTAGAGCTAATGCCACGGAATTGCTATTTGAGCTGCGGAATTGTGGCTGTGCTGCGGAATTGCGGCTGTGCTAGGCAATCAGATGGGATTCTAAATCCGTGAGATCGACAATCAGGTGCCTGGCAGAATTAATGAAAGAAGACTGGTGGAATTAGTGAAAGGGGCGTGTAATTGACAAGTGGGGAAGGATAATTGGCAGCATTAAGCAATATTGCCGGGATTGAAATAGTAGGTTTGTGTGGTGGCTGGGGAATTAAATATCTGGTAAAATCCGCAAATTCTGAGCGTACAGAGCCTGGAGGCTCATCACCGTGTCAGCTGCTGTAGTTGTCGAGGGAGAGATTGATGTCGTTGAACTGCGAGAGTCATTAGAGACCGGATGGTATGGCACTTCTGAAAGTAAGGCAACTCTGAGTTGGTTGCAAGAATCCGGATAATGATACTGCACAGCACAGACATGCTTGCAGTAAAGTAGCCGCAGAAATGCTGGACAAGAACATCTAGCAGTGGTTGTATGAATTTTGACCAAATAATGCTTCGATGGGTCACCTTGAGAAGATAGCCGATAGGATATTACCGAGGCTGAATCATTTGCTAGCTCTGTAATGTCTGTTTGGCTGATTGCTTTTGCATGGTCTTCCACTTGCTGTCATGCTTGCACTTCGAGGTTTGGTCCTTCCAGGCCAGCATCCTGTCTTGAATGTCAGTGAATGAAATAGTGCATTGAGACCACAACTAAGAGATATATCAGATGATCGAGATGGCGATTGCGCTTGCCTTCACCAAAATGGCCCTTCAACAAATGATGCCAGCTGTCGTAGTTGGTCAGAAAGCTGTGATGTGCAGATGAATAACGACTCACACTTCTACAAGCATGTTCGTATCACATTCTTCCAGAATGGTTCTGTCCTGGTGGTAGATGGCAGACCAGTAGGGCTTGTAATCGAGCCAGTACTCTCTGAGATATGAAATCACGGATGGTGGGCAATGATGAGGTTCAAGAGTCAGGATTGACTGCCAAATTGAGTCGAATTTGTCCTGATTTGATGTTCGTACCTATTTCTGGAGTAAATCCCAGAGCAGAGGGTAAGCTGTCATCACAAAATGCTGCCGCCAAGCATGTAAAACATGCCATTTGCACCAGCAAACCTTCGGCTCAGGATAGACCAGTTCGATGGCATTGATCTGGCCATGATCGCGATCAGTCATGAATTCTTTGGGGATGACCAAAGGACTTTCGGTACGAATGGAATGCAGAAAAAACTCAATCATGACCTGTGTTGCATCTGACAACATCATCCAGGCGATTGGCATTCCTAAATTTGATCCATATGAGACATGAGTGCCAAAGCGAGCCTAAAATAACATACCATGCCCCCAATTATCCCAGACTACAATGGTGAACAAGCTAAGGCCCTTGTAGTATGAAGTGTTGTGCATTGCATCTATACAAGCTAAGCGTGCCTGACCATAAAGCCTCCAACATTCCTTCTGATACTTCGTTTGAATAATCAAAATGAACACCGATAGATCTATTCCAGTTCCCGGTGGTGCCAAATCTTGAGTACCTTTTAGAAAGACAAAATGACCACCTTCCCGAAGTTTTTCTACGTGCTTCAGAACTGAAATATCATCGCTTCGATCCAATCGAATCAGTTGAGTCTCCTTAGAGCTATCAACACGAGCGACATTGCGATACGTAATCAATTTATCATGAGTAAGTGTTCTTGCTGAAGTGGTGTGGGATTTGTCGAAGTCACTGCCCTGAATCTGTTTCACCTTTATGTGTTCATCAGTGTCATCAGTCATTTCCGGTATCATAGCATGAGAATATTCTGATGCACCACTTCCTTGCAGCTGATTCCTTGCAGAAGCTTCTCATACACCAAAGCCTGAGTATCCTTCGAGATGTTGGTGTAAGCCAGATTTTCATTGCCAATAGGATGCGAGTGTGTTGAATTATAGAGTCCTCATATTACGGTGGTGTTCGGGTACATCTTGATAGTAATCTGACTCTGACAGCCACCATCCAGTCATTTATGCGAGATTTTATGACTGTGATTTGTCTTGCACTCATAGTTCTTTTTCCCACCGCTTCCTTGGCGAGAACAGACATAGACGTGCTTCATGTGCCAAACTTGTTGATCCAGGGGGGCTTTATTGGGTTTGTGCTCCTTGACTGTGAACTCTACCCCATGAGAGTTTTGTTCTTTCAAAAGCCAGGCATTGAAATCAGCAAATGACACCCATTCGAGGTCATAGCCATTCTTCACGTCCCATTCAAACCCATATTTACCAGAGATCCGATGGTCCATAGCTTCAATATCATAGTCACATTCCTGAGAACCAGACACATCTTCGTCTTTCTTGTTCTTGCTACTTGTAGCTGCACAGGTCACATGCAGTGGCTGATCAGGGCGAGTGTCGATCGAGAAGGTTGGGGTGGCAGAGTGTGTGAATGCATCTAGATTGAATGATGCAAGGGCATGCAGTGAAGGGGAAGACCGAGGGATGATGGCATTGAGTTGATTCTGATCAAACGCGTAGGGTGGGACTCTGGATGGCGGTGAGGATGATGGGAAGCAGTTAGGTTCAGTTGGCTGAACTGGGGAGCAGCCTATGTGGAGGGCCATGGTGGGATATCAAAGAGAGGGGTAGCGGAGGAGGAGACAACACAAAGATAAGCCAATTATTAAAATAATGATAAAACTTAAGCCAATAAACAAGAAGAATAAAGAATATAGCTATTTTTCCTGACACGTGAGTTGGCTCGCACGGTGAAGAGGCTGGCTGTGGGCACCTGTGGAATAGTGAGCGGGCTAAAAGGTGAACCTCAAAAACCCACCCACACACTCACACAACTACACAAACTACAATCACCCTCATAAGTTCTAGGGGGAGCGATTATTTCTAATGCGATCCAACTATACTTCAATATCTCGAAGAGTTTCTCTTATTCTCAGCGCTCTTAGTGAAGCTAAGCTTTCTCTAATGAATTCCTAAGTCTAGGAACTTTTTACAGGAAGGTCGTTCACTGGCGCAACGCAACCTTCAAGGCCAATTTGAGTTATAATACACAAGGGACACTGATCCCGACAGAAACAGAGGCAATACACGCCGAAACTTTAGTGAGCTCGCTAAAAGAACACCACAGGTAAGCACTGACTTAGCCCGCTCGCTACACAACTGTATGTAGGGGTTCTCCAACTAACTCCAGCAGGTTATCTCGACTCAAGAACACTTCAGAAGCGCTCAGAAACAGATTCAGAAATGGAACTTCGAACAGAACTGACACGGAACAGACTGAAACAGAATAGAACAGAACAGAACAGAACAGAACTCAGATTTCCACTTCAACACATTCTCCAAACAGACTTATCACACTTAACAGAACAGAAACAGCGTCACTGATTCGTATTCACTCTGACTAAGTTCTCAAAAGTCTTATCAAAAGGGTATCTTGTATTTCTCTGAGTGAGCTCGCTAATTCTATGCACAGCTCGAAGTCACAAACTGGTCCTTTGTTATGGTACCGCCTTCAACACATGCACGGGAACTCGGGGGCTCAAAACTTGGCCTCTACCTACTGTAACCAGCCTACTTATACTACAGGGGAATTAGAATTACAAACGTCGTGCAGTACCCAGACTCCTACATGCATAGCACATTGCCACCGCCGCCTTACTGAGCATCCGAGTTGGACTTCCCAGTTTTAGTCTCATTTCTATAGTGAGCTCACTAAATGCATGCCAAGAGGTGCTCTCCCAACACCTGCGGGCTTGTTCTCTAGCGACTGACAGGTCTAAGCATACGGAACTATCAGTCCTGGCATATGTTGTTCAAGACTTCTTTCTTGGATTCACAGAGGCTTCTTGTAGACATGGCAACAAGTGAGTCTTCTAACAATGGGACTCAGAACAATGGGACGTGGGCTCGCAGACTTCGGCCAAAGCCCATTGCCCCAGTTTGTGCTGGTGATATCTGTCATCTCGCTTAAGGATTTCCCCAGATTTTCAGGTACGATGCATCACAGTTAGCAAGGGCGCTAAGTATTCTCAGTGTCAGTGCAATCTTCAAGGTTTTATCTAGCTCCCGTGAGCATGCTTGTAAGTTAGAGCCTAAGGCATTGGGTATAGGGTTTGGCCTTCTCATCACACATGCCCGTCAGGTACAGTGCTGTGACTAAGTCCTGTTTAGAATCCCATTGCTTCTTATGCCATAAGTTATATTCCATATCATTGCACCGCATAGCATTAGTGTCGATGCATAGTTTTAGTCCGCTCGCTCACTATATCTCAGTATGTGTGTAAAACACTTTAGATTGCAAAATTACACATGTAAATAGGCTGCAGTCGCAACAGTGGTATCACATTACTGTATGACCATTTTGGGATTCACATGGTGGCTGTGCAAAGGGCAAATATGCAACAACTGTCTTCTGCTTAGCCATCACTGAAAAGGGAAACTTTCTGGCCAGTGGAGGTGAGTCCTGCAGCTGATGCTACTGAATCTATGTTAAACATCATTAGGCTCTGGCGGAACTTGCTTCTGGGATCTATGAAATGACAGGCTTTTAAAGCGGCCAAGTGCTGCAGGATCACGGGGCAACACCACTGCAATGATTTGGATAAGAAGAGAGGATGACTCTGATGAAGTGCTCATGTACAGAACACTGAACAGCTACATGGCATGTTGGAAGCAGGCAAAGAATACTACTGTGAGTACCATCCTCAGCTACACTTTGTAATGCTGAGTACTGCAGGATTTCAAAGAGCTATATGTTCTGAGGATGGTAGGCTCATGTGAAATCACTGCATTCCATTTCGACCCGGCTTCCAGTCGGCTGGCTATGACTACTCGACAAGGCATTGTGCAGGTGCATCGAGTTGACAGGAACATGCAGTTACACAGCGTTTTCTCAGTGACCATCAACAGCTTCGATCCCAAAGCTGTCCATTTTCATGTGAATGGTGACAGTAGGGATGTCGTTGTATTTGGCTGCCATAATGGGAAAATGTGGGCTCGATTCTGCTACACTTTGTACTGTTTTGATGCCTTTGAATAGCTATTTCCTCAGAGGCACTGATGGGAATATCATGGAGTCAATTGATACAGGTGGAATGATGTAAATTTTTTTTCGTTATTCATGGGGCTAATCTAACAGATGCCCAAGAGGGAACGCAGCTATGGACTGTGAGAAGGATGTCTTCTGCCTAGATGACCCTGTGCAAGGCGTCGTGCTGTACCAGCTGTCAGATGGAGTAAGGGTCAAAACCTTCCCTATCGAGGCTACCAAGATGCCGTGACCTCGACAGGTTGCATTTGCTGAGAACTGCAGGGTGATAGTAAGTGGCAGTGACCATGGCATTGTATACGTCTTCGAGAGGAGAGACTTGAATGTGCACCAGTTGGACACAGGCATGGAGGACCACATTCAAACTGTCACGGTAAGGGGCAAGTCTCAAGATAGTTCATCACTCAGATTTTGTAGGCAGCAAACATTGATGGCATTTCTACTGTCATTGCCGCATGCTCGAGAGACATCAGAAAGCTGAGTAGGATCTTCATCTGGATGAACTCAGGTCAGCCGGTGGCAGAGAAAGCTACAATGGAGAGCTGACTCACCTGGAAATATATTCAAACCATATGCATCATCCTGCTAGCTATGAGCTTCCTCTATCAGCATTTCATGGTGTGTTATCCTAGAATGTCCAGGCATCTGCTCTAACTTTGCACCCAAGGTTGTATGTTGGCTCCTAAACAATACCTGGGCATCAGCTTCTATGTTGATAGAGTAAAATACTTGTACTTACATAGCTGTTATAAACACTGCAACAGCAAAAAGCCAGTCTAACAGACGAAGGAGCAGATAGTCATCGTTTCATGGAAAGAAAGTAATGCATAAACTCTGTATGACAGTGTTTAGGATAATGCTATTAAAATTGCACCCTGTGAGGTGATGAACCGCACAAGATCAGGTGGGCTTGTTATATTGGGTGATTCCATGCATAGAAAACCTGCCCAATTTTCTGGAGAATTCAGCATGTCCAGAAGCAGGTAGAAGGAGAGAAACACATAGACACTGTGCTACAGTGTTGAGGTGATTGGGATCTTGTGCTGGTGATAGTGAAGGCATGAACGCTGTATGACAGCATTCATCAGCATTCATTGTACAGCATTCAGCTATGAGTCAGACTTTGAAAGAGCCAGCTTTGTTTACATTCGAGGCTCTCACCAAATAACAGCTGATCATGATGCCCAGCTGAGTTAACCTTCTGTTCATACCGCTGCCATGGCCTGGTCAAAGTTGTACTTTGACCATGCTCTCAGTGGATATGTTCCACTCTGATGACATGCTATTGCTATTATGCTTTCCCACCATCCTTTTGTCAGTCGGCATTGCACATCGTCTGACAAGTCTATCTATTGTGATAGCCTTGCCAATTGTTTCTCATGCTATAAATCTGTTGCAGTTTTTCCATCTCATACATTCTCCCTCACACCTTATAAGCTCCATAGCCATGCCTCCTCAATGCCAAACTTGCTCATGGCCCCAGGCTCCTCCCAAACTGACCATGGTTACACAATCACTCCTCTGTAGCAATGATCCTCCTTGTGATGTCCTGGCCAGCTTCCGCATATCTTTGCAGGCACACAATCTTGCGGGTGAAGTTTCTTCATTCAATCTGGGGTCTAAAGCATGGGTTGAATGGTCGAAGTACGTGTTCCTCATTCCTTGACTTGCCAATGCTAACACATTTGGTAGGATATCTCTGGGACCAATATGCCCACATATTCTAAACAAATATCACAGTCAAGAGGACTGTACAATGTCGCTTTATCGGAATAATGCTGGTACTTATTGGAAAGTGAAATCACATCCCTGTGATTTCACTGGTGAGCTGCCTATCTGAAACCTTCTCGCCCTCCATTGATGGTGTTTTCCAGTACCAGCATCCTCTTTGCCTACTCGAGCATTCCCACACCCATCTGGCATATTTCGACCATTCTTTTCTCGAACAGTTGCATGCCAGCATGCTATGCCAGGTTTGTGATCCTGACTTCGACTTTCCATGTTTTTACTAACTTTCTTTGCTAGACCTTAACCTCATAAAAATCATGACGTTGATACACCGTCTATGCATTCACACCTAGATTTTGCGATTTTATAACAATACTGTTGCAGGTCTATCCTATACTAGTTGTATATCAAGGGCTATAGTTGAGACTTCGGACTGATAGTCAAGTTAGCATGCTACTAGTCAAGTCAGGACTTAGGAATGATACCACTAGTGGGTCAGCCCTACCAGCTGACCAGACTAGCACCTCCAAAGCTAGTATGACTTAGTAAAATACGGTCACTAGTAAAGAATACAGCTGCTAGTGCCCAAACAAGAAGTAAGAACCCACACAGATCTCGACTATTCAGTTGCTAGTGGACCGATCTGGGCATGAACACCTAAGTCAGGATGACTAGTCATGCAAGCACTTCTGAAAGGACTTAGAAATGAACCAGTAAAGGCATAACCCTTAGCCCAGATCTGGCTAGTGTGATACAGATCTCATACGATCGGCACTAGTATAGCCGGGCTGCACCCTGATCACGATCGAGCAGTTGCTACAGGCACGGTTACCCGACTATTCGTATAGCCATGTCACTAGTGGAGCACCGCTGGGAAAAGGGTGTGGAAATGACCCAATAGCAGAGTCCCTCGACCCACTATCTGACAGAAAGAACAGGCTAGGCCGACTATTGTGTGATTATTCACCATAATTCATGACTAGCCAAGATATCCTTACCAATATTACCCCTAAAGAATCTATTTATATTTATTCTGTACCTGTCTCTGTAGTATATAAGTAGTAGAAGGGGTGGCCTCACATGCCAGGCAAGCCATCCCCGCAATTGTGACCTACTAGTCCATATTCTAGTGCCCCAATTAAAGGCTTTTGTGCTTAACCTCAACGAAGTGTCTACTAGTCGCTTAGTCACCTATAGTATTGAATGAATTGAAGTGTCTTAAAGTTACTATTCCGTCTTGGAGTGACTCAGAGCATTTCGAAGTTAGTTAAAGTATTTTCTCGGAGTTAAAGTATTTGTTCTTAGGCCAAGAGTGCCACTAGTCGAGCCTAGGGTGCTGCTAGTCAAGTGTAGACCGCTTGTGAGACCCAGTATTTGGCCCAGAGTGCCACTAGTTTCGAAGTATCAGAGTTAGACCGAGCGCAGTTGCTCAACCCAAGTCACTATTCATCCAATCGTGTCTTAAAACCCCGCTAGCGTGAGTATTACATCTTGTGTAGCTCACTAGTACCAAATATACGTCTTTAAACAACCTTTCCCTGATTTGTTGAAGTCTGCAGAGTGCTTCTATCGTACTCGAAACACCCGAACTCAATAATATTGGTGATTAGTGTAGAGTAGTAGCGGGTTTTGGTGTTGTGGTGTTCATATCCATTCCCTAGCCTTTTGTCACTCGCCGTTACCGAGCACATCAGCACACTCAAAGTAAGACCTTCGTTTTCCTGGCTTTCTTCATGCAGTTCATGTAAAGACAGATGCATGTCACGGCCCTGTCCTTGGTGGTCTGTATACTGTGTTAATATATTGTCATGTTGCAAACAAAAAACACAAACCTTGAAAATCTCAATTTGCATCAGGATTTCCGATCTTAGAAAGTGATGACAGCGTCCAAGTGATCTGAGATGTCTTTGCACCAACCACTAGTATGTTGTGGTCACAAAAACATTCAAGAGTGCAAACAGGATTGTTGATGGCCAAATCAAAATCCAGGCGATATACCAGCGCTGACTCTACAGCGGGTGCTACAGAAAGTGAAACTGAGGCATTAATACAGCACTTATGCCATCCATCCAGCAACACTCGATCTTGAACCTCCTAAAAAAACATCATTTATAGGATTTCGAAAAAGGGATGGGTGACATATGTTACTAAGCAATGGCAAATGATAGAATGTACGGTATCTTTCACCCACTAAAATGGGGGGAGACTCAACCATTGTTCCAGAACGAGCTAGGTTGTGATCTTGTTTTAGTTGCTTTCAGCTAGCTGATACAGATGTAGATCATTGCCTCTTTCAGTGATACAAGAAGGGATACTTGTTTGCTCAAACAAACAAAGAACCGTCTTCACCAATTTGACCGAGCTCAATGGTGGGGAGGTCGTTAATGTTCAAGCCAGTGTTTGGTGGATGGGGCCAGAGCGCTGGAAAGTGTCTGTGGCCCCATTGTTCCACTTGCAATGTCAAGAGGCGGTGAACCTTGGGTATCGAACCAAGTGTAAAAGCTGAGAGGTGGCAGGCATTAAGAAGTAATTGAGGAGGGGCACTGCAAGACCTTGGTTTCTATTTTACTTGGTGTTTCTGTGCCGGCGATGATGAAAGTCCTCTGCATTGTTCTGCCTGGGGTCCCACCTTGCAAGCTCCCTCAAAGTTTTGACTATTATTAAGCCGAGCAATATTTGCCAATCCTACACAAACCTCCAGGCCAAGGATTTGGTTACACTGAACAAGGGCAGCAAATGCATCAGAAAACCAGGTATCCACTCCCTCAGAGTCACCTTGGATCAATGGTGCAGCCTCAGTCAAGAAGTTTGTCAATCCAGTGTCACTTGTCCAACAGCCCCACGCGACACCGATAATACAACGCCAGAGCATTTCCTCAATACGTTGGAGGAGTTCTGGTTTTCCGTAAGATGCAAGTCGTCCTCCGACCTGCAAGCAAACATCAGTGATACCTTTGCGAGATGGTAAAAAAAAACTCCTACCTGTAAAGTAAGTGAGATGGAGATATGTTCCCTGGAACCTGGGTACAGAATGAGCAGGAGTGGTGATATCGCAACAGCATCAATGAAAGCTTTCTTCCAACATTGCACATTTTGTTCAAAAGTCTCCTCAAAGATCATTGTAGTTCTGAGGTGGTCTGAGTGTTCAAACCTTACAGTTAGAGCAAGTACCATGAATACTAAGGGAATCTTACCTTTACGAATGAAAGTTTTTGCCATGCTAAAGAAACAATCAGAAGTTGATTTAAACAGTGTTGGACCCCCTTACAAGGCAAAGCACTGAGTGAATATGAAAAGCGATGCCATCCAAAATACAAAGGGCATTGGTGTAGGTTTTGATGGACTCATCCTTCTGGTTGTTCACCAGGAGGCAAATATTGTGATAGACATTCTCTTGTTGGTTAGTTGCCCATGGACTTGGCATTGATCTGTTCCTATATGCACCAAGCGATGTGTAAAGTTCATTCAACTTCATGGTCCATTGCTCCAGCGGCTCCCGAATCTACCAGACAGGATTAGGAAGGCTCTCACATTCAAGAAATGACTAACTCATGAAAGCTGGGATAGTATGAACGAGTCGGGATACACGAAAAGATGCAGGCCATGTCCACCACCTTCGCAAGGATAATGGTGTCAAGAATTGCACCAAATTGGTCTTCTGTGGTGCTGATTTCATTGATACAGGCCTTTTCAGGTTCGCACCAATATCGGTCAGCAAACTGCTTCAGTGATCGTCCCATCGCAATATCTCCCAATTAATAGACTTTTCAGTGCAAATATGACATTAACTGCATCCTCAAGCTCTAAGGTCAGAGAAGCATCATACCTAAATTGATGAGTGAGGAGCCGGATGATGGACCAAGATAGGATTGAGATAGGATCTCATTTACTCCCTTGACTTCAGCTATTCATGAACCCAGATCAGAATTTTAATAAATTATTTAAGTATCTATATATATTGATTTATTTTGAGTCTATAGCTGCTTATGGCAAATAACAAGTCTGATTAATAAAAATCACAAGACCTTATCCATATACAGCAATGGCAAGGTGCCAGGGGTGCTCAGGCACAATCTCATTTAAAATGAGCATACCAGTCTTGTATTCCATAGATCAGTTTGTGACTTTGAGCTTTGCATAGAGTTAGCAAGCTCACTCAGAGAAATACGAGATACCCTTGAGAAAAGACTTTTGTGCACTTAGTTCCAAGAGAATAAGAATCAGTGAAGCTGTTCTGTTCCATTGAGTGTTGATAAGTCTGTTCGGAGTATGTTCTGAAGAGGAAAAGTGAGATCTGTTCTGTTCTGTTCTGTCTGTTCTGTTCTGTTTCTGTTCAGTCTGTTCTGCATCAGTTCTGTTTCGAGTTTCCGTTTTCTGAATCTGTTTCCGAGCACTTCTGAAGTGTTCTTGAGTCGAGAGCATCTGTTGAAGTTATTTGGAGAATCCCTACATACAGTTGTGTAGCAAGTGGGCTAAGTCAGTGCTTGCCTGTGGTGTTCTTTCAGTGAGCTCACTAAAGTTTCAGCAGGTATTGCCTCTGTTTCTGTTGGGATCAGTGTCCCTTGTGTATTTTAACTCAAATCTGCCTTGAATGTTGCATTGGGCCAGTGAATGACCTTCCTGTAAAAGTTCCTAGACTTAGGGATTCATTAGAGAAAGCTTAGCTTCACTAAGAGTGCTGAGAATAAGAGAAACTCTTTAAGATATTGAAGTATAGTCGGATCACATTAGAAATAATCGCTCCCTCTAGAACTTACAAGGGTGATTGTAGTTTGTGTAGTTGTGTGAGTGTGTGTGTGGGTTTTTGAGGTTCACCTTATAGCCCGCTCACTATTCCACAGGTGCCCACAGCCAGCCTCTTCAATGTGCCATTTGCCATGAACTCCTCTAGAGTTTTGGTTTTTGCCATTGCCATGGAAGTTTAGGCTCATCAACACAAGTGAGGGCATCCTGGTAGGGTTGTAAGGCTTCTTGGTAGAAACTTCCAGTATGGAGGTCAGGGTTCTCTTTGGTCCACAACAATGGGATGAGGTCTTCAATGGTACCACTGCTCCAGTAATAATCAACCAGATCCCTTTCTTCTTCGACTCCTCACTCATTTGAGAGCTCTTGCTGGTGATTGAAAGGCATGAAGCCTGTGCTTGAGTGGTTTGATCCTGGTACAGACTCTGCAATGTCGATAGATTTGGATCAACTGGAGAGTTGGGGCATGATGGGTCTGCCATTGTGGAGTATTGGTTGGTTGATTACTTGGGTGTGCGGATACAGAAAGATATAGTATGGGACTGGGAGATGGAGAATCGGTTGTAGGGGAAGGCACACATTGCATCTGTGTCAGCACTAGGAGAATACTCTCCCTAAGCAGTACAACAGTGCCTCTGCACAGAATAGCCCAGAGGCGATGGCAATAGAGATGGTGCTTTCGAGAGATAGTAAGGGCATATACGTTGGTTACTATGGTAGGTGAGGAACGTTTGAAGCAAGCTTCAGCTAAATGTTAGCCACCCACTCACCAAACAATGTCAAACAAGGAGTTGCCACTTGCACTTTGGTGGGTCAACTATAATGTAGGCAATGTCAGGTTTAATGAGTGAGTAACTGACTTAGATAGTCATGGAGCAAGGAGCTATGAGTTGGGTAGATTAAACCTTAGCCAAAGCTGAGGTTTAGGCCAGCTGAGGCTCTACTTAAATACACTTTGAGTATGCTAATAATAGTACACTACTGGACTGTAACCATGCAGAAAACAATGAGAATTGTGTGGAGTCCATATGTTGCAGCAACAACATGTAGGTCAAGCATTGACAACATGTGAACTGTCCTAGCGCTTAGATATACTGATAAGATAAAGATAAGTGCTGAAGGATAAGATATGAAAAAGAAAAGACAAATCATAACACTATTGATGTGCCAGCATGGATCCCAAATACATGTAGATAAAAGTGTGTACAGACCTATAATGTTGGCAAATTGTTAGTGACTGACTTGAACAAACAAGATCAAACAACAATGTGTGACTCATATTCAGCCAATCACATATGAAGTTTGCAAGTAAGTTCTCATAGTGTGCACAATTAGTGAGTGAGAATGAGTTCAGACTAATATTATGATGTTACCCCTATTTTCCTTATCTTATCTTATCCTTATCTCTTGGAACCCTGGACCTGCCTATCTTATCTCTCAGACCCATGATATTCTGCTGGCACATTCCCTACCCATTCACCTGGTTGCCATCACCCCAGTTCACAGCTGCCACACCTCAGATGACCGATGACCTGCATGTGCCATCACACTTCTCTTGATGGCATCATGCTTCTTAGTAGTTGGGCAAGAGTCGACCGCCAGTCGAGGGCAGTCTGCAGGATGCAGCCTATTCAGATGGAGTCCCATGCAGATGCAGGTGATATGCGCTCTTTACTCTCATTCATCGGGAGTACACTTCTTTTAGTGTCCTCACTTCTCATTTGTTGAAAGGTGCACTTCTCCTTGCACACGCCCTTGTAGATACTATTCTTAGTATGAGTCTAACATGTATTTAAGCTAGCCTACGCTGTGGCCTTAGACCCCAGCTTTGGCTAAGGTTATATACTCCTAACTCTTACAAGCTCCTTGCTTTTGCTATAAAGTGATGCCTAACTCCTCACAATCTACCAATGCCTCTCTAACACTGAATCACCGAACGTGAGTGACAGGATAGAGATCAGCCTTGGTTTAGATTAGAGTTAGTGCTTAACAATTAGCCAAAGCTTGCCCTTACTACCCTTACTGTTGTCAACGGTAACTGTACCGCTTCAAGGCAGTCACTGTTATACTTCCAAAAGAAAAACCTTCAGCCCACCATTCAAAAACGGCACCCACCATACCCCGAGATCATAAACATTCATTGTGGTACAATGAACTTTATGCTGCTCACCCCCTCAGACCACACCGCCATTATCTTTGGAAGTACCTTCAGTATCTTGACACTAGTAACTGCAGTCATAGTTCTCCATATCCTCCGACCAACCTGACGCCAAAGAGCACCGACCCCCAGAAGAGGGAGAGTACACGGACTCAATGGCTCATCAACAGGAACCTCACGAACAACAAGCACCATCCAGCTCCACTCACTCACACCCCAGCCAAGGGGGGAGTGAGACGCACTTCGACACCCCTTACCCGACAGAGAAGAGTGAGCCCCCATGCTCGAGCTTCAGGGCAAGGATCAGCGAGACAGTGAAGGTGAAGAATCCCTTCGGGAAGAAGAGCTCAGACGACTTGGCATCCCTCCAGACGATGGAGATGACCGAGTCGACCCCAGGTTTACCACCAAGTACTGGACCAATACAGATGGGACCTGGGATGCTATGACATGGGACGACAACAATGACTCCAGGGAGCCATCAATCGCCTCCACAGAGTTATCAGCAGCCATCCCAGGGTTCGACGATAATGGAGAGCATCTCTACCAGAGAGGAACAAGTGGGTTCTACATTGACGTATTCAATCAAATTGTCCATGGATGAACCAGGCGAAGAACCACCTTCGAAGAGGGTGAAAACCCATTCCTCCCTACCTGGGGACCAGGGGACGTACGGGGAGTGGCACGATGCTCCAACCTCTCTCTCGTCATACACCCCCAATGGAACTTACAGAGTTGAAGGACCCCCTTCATGGTGGGACGACAACTCCATCCACGAGTCAGACTTCGTCTGGCCCTCTCCCTGACCCAAATCCAAGGTCCTCCCTAGGACCATCATCGCCATCACTGACCTCAGAGATTTCGCCGAGCCACATTTTGCCCATATCTCAGAGACTTCCACCAATGACGCCGTCGAAGATGGACCCAATGATGTCGTATTTACCGAGTACTCTGACAGTAATAATGAGGAGCTCCCAGAGTACTACACCCACTCAGGATCCCCAATTAGCAGGGGACAGTGGGTTATCTTCCCAGGAGACATGCCTGAGGGAGACCAAATCCTCAACTGGTTTGCTGGAGACGAACCCTTTCCAGACCCTATCATCCTCCCGAACCGTGTCCCGAGGGAGCTTGAGCAGACCTCTCCCTATCCATACCCCTACTGCAACTGCCCCCTCTGTCACTGCCACAGAGCCCTGGCCGAAGTCGAGTATGAGGGAGCAAAACCCCCCAACAAGCTTGAACCCTTCCTTACACCAGAAGGAGGGTTCTTACCCGACCACTATGATGGAGGTTTCCTCCCTCCCTGAGGGCTATGGCCCTGGATCTGGAGATGTGAAGATGCCCTGGAGATCTGGGATGAGTACTGCTGATACTTCTGGGGCATATGGCAGTGGAACGATGACTGGTATGCAGGATATACAATATTCTCCAGATACCAGATCATCGGCTACCCGCCCGATCACGACAACAGGTCAGATCCCTGGGCCAGAGCTGGGATGGTCATCGAACAATGGCTCCAGGAGAATGAGCCTGGCAACTCCCCCAGTGAGAGCCCCTCCGATGACCCACCTGAGTTCATCCAAGGATCAAGCACAGGAGCTCATGGCCTGGCAAATATATGATCTAACATGGCAGCAAATGTTAGAATGGACGAGCAGATGATTATGGTACAATGTAAATTGGACCACGTCTGACCAGGGACAGGCATACAAGGCTGCGGAGCTAGGCTCTGCCCTGGAGGATCAGATACTCCGCACCAAAACTTGGTATCATGCCGCCATTGATTGGAACGTGATACATCCTGATCAACCTGTAGCACCAGGGAGGCGCTATGGTGAAGAATCCTTCCCTGACCTAGGGATAGTAGGCCCAGAAAACCCGATCCCCGACATGGCCTGGGCCCCGTCCAGCATCCTGGGATTAACCGCTGCAGGAGGAGGAGGAAAGTTCCATGCCCGAAGTATGGGCGGGGACCCCTCACAATCGGCACCAATGGGAGAAATGGGTGGACCAGCACCTGCTGCTCCTGGAGGAGGGGGTGGCCCAGGAGGACCAGGAGGTGGTGGTGGAGGAGGACCTCCCCCAATACCACCTCAACCTCCAGCGCAACCACCGTCACCCCATAGTGATCAAAATCTTTGATCACTACTCTGACCTGTTAACCCCCCTTTACCACCTGATCTGCCAGATGGATGAGTTATTGCCGACAGACAAGCTAACCCCTGGGGAAACGTGAAACCAACATTGATAGAGGTCCCCAACAAATTCCATGGGAAGGCCAGTGACCTAGACTGCTTCTTTAACCACTGCGAATACTACTTTGAGGTTTTTACCCAATACTTCGCACTGAATGAAGCATATGGGTATGGCCCAAGTCAAGTAGTTTTCACAGCCCACCGGTTTGGTGGGGAAGCGATGACCTGGTGGGTCCATCAGCAATGACACTACAAGGACCCACACAGTGGGAGGCATCACCTTCCCTCCTGGGAGGCCTTCCAGGAAAATGTCTGAACATGTTTCAGGGAGGTAGTGGAGGTCCAAATCAAGCAGATGCAATGGAAGAAACTGCAACAAGCACAGTTCAAGATGGCCATTGAATTCTTCGAGAGATTCGAACAACTGGCCATGGAAGCTGAACACTTCCACAACGACGAGGAAATGGAGGAAGTTGTCGCCCTCGCAATCCAGCCCAATATCAAGCAGATTATTATGGGCAGAGACAATATGTGGCCTACCACCTACTGGGAGTCACCTGTAGCTGATACTCTGATACATTAAACAGCGTTAGTTGACACTTAATTGTGATACATCAACAGTGTCAGTTTACACTGAACCTATATAGGGGAATCACACAGATACTACAGGAGGCTTTAGTAAGCACAGTGGCTGGAATGAAATGACATCATCAGAAAATAGCTGGCCGACCGAGAGTCAAACTCAGGACCTCCAAAATAATTCCAAATTGCATCACATGATACTAATCATAGTCATGCTAACCACTACACTATACCAGGGTTAATATTATAAGTATTCTTACTCTATATATAGCCTCTTTTTTCACAGATCACCACAACTACTTAGCTAATCCCACCTCTTGAGTGACGCATACCAAATCCATCAATACTAATTTATCTGAGTGAAATTATTTAAAATCATGAGATATATATATTAAAAATGCAAAAATATATTAATATGTATATAGGAGGGGCGATGAGCAGTGGGCAGGGTTGTGTAATGGAAACAAAGAGAATGGGATTTGGCACCAAGGGAGAGATTTTGAAGGGTGACATCAGATGCATGAAACATAACGCTTGCTGGGAATAGTGGAGGGAGGGCTGATGGATGGGTATACGCATGTCGATGGGGTGCTGGGGCAGCCAAATGCACCTCACTTCCACCACTCAGGAATAAGGGTGGGATAATGAAGTGGCTGTCGTGGAATGTGTGGTAGTCCAACAGGGATAAGAGCTGGCAGTGGGGTTGGCCTCATTTGGCAGCAGTGGTGGACATGACAACAGTACCACCATTGCCTTCCCTGTTGTAAAAGGAGGTGGTTCATATGCCAGTGGGAGGCACCGTAATTGGCTGGAGGTGCAGCTTGGGGTGCAGGGTGTTGGGTCAGCTTGTGTGGTGGCGATGGTGGCAGCTGGGAAAGGATATAGTGAATGCATCATACTCTCCAGTATGGAAAATAGAGGATGCAACACAATAGCAATGTAGACGGCACATACAGTGTAGGGAAAGCTCATGTTGGAATCACCGCAGTACTAGCAGTGGGATGGAGTCATTACAGGGTCATTTGAACCTCCATGCTCTGAGTGCCGTCATCGTCATCGAACATCGGTGTCCAGCCTGTTGTGAACCCTCCTGCCCAGCATCCTTCTCCTTTCTCCACCCCACTCGCCCTTCCCACCTTGATACAGCCATCCTGCATTCTCCATCACATTCCATCAGCATTATTTTCCCTGCCCACTCACCCACACCATCATCATCATCATCACTGGGCCTGCCGATGTCAGTCTGGATTGTTCACATATCGTAGTACATGCTGATGGGCGATGGAGATCATATCACAGTATCATTGTGTCCTGCTTGTCACCGATGTTGGTCGTTGCTGTTGTGCAAGGTGATGTTGGAGATGTAGTGGCGATCGCTCGCAGTGGAGAACACAAACAATCAAGTGAATGAGCGAATGAGGTGCTGCCTCTAAGAGGACTTCATGGATCAGTCAATGTGGGGAAATTTTTCAGAGCACGTGGCAGAGATGGCCTGTGCTCAATCAATTGTATTATATAAAAACTACTACTTGATATATATATGCGGGATTGAAAGATATAAGAAAAAAAAGTGGTTCAATCAAGCAAACTCTGCAGCACATAGCAAATGTCTCCCATAGCAAAATACAGCTCCCTGTGGGCTTCACTGGATCTAGCCCTCTCACAATGAGTTGTGAGAGGAAGAACTTTGGCCCCCTCAGCCCAGAAAAACAGTGCTGCCACAACGCTGACCATACCATTTCTCCCTGAGCATGTCTTGAGGCACTCCCAACTAATATCTGTCAATGGATGAATTTGGATGGGGCGTCTGTCGTCTTCACGTTCAAGATCCTCGATGGGGTGCTCATATGCTCCCACATGGCCTTCAGGCTGAAGATTCGCCCACCACGCCCAGAAGGGCAATTGAAATTTCTGGATAAGATCGAGATTTGCATAACTGGGTCATCACTTTTGCGGTCATGCACATGAAATCCATTGACCTATGCACTTGGGGCGGTAGTTGGTGGGTAATTTGTCGCTGCTGTCGAAACCATTCGCAGACTGAAATGCCACCCATGAGTAGACAACTTGGGTCCAGTCGGGCCTGAAATCATGCGACGTGAACAATTCCAAGACCATCACCACCCAAAGGGGTGCACTAGATGGGAAGACGATGCTGATAAGGGGGGGTACAACCTTCTCAGTCCCTCCAGGTGCCTCTACCACTTTCGTCGTGAGGCTCCCCTTGTGATTACCACCACCTCTTCCATCCATCTTCATTCTTTTAAGAATGACACTGCTACCCAGAGAATCCTCAGCAGTTCGCTTGCTGAGACTCAGTTGCCCGGTCTGGAATCCTGGAAGGCGTTGGGTCGAAGTGAAGGGAGCATCATGTGGGATTGGGTCCGACCTGTGTATAAGGGCTACAGTGCTGCCGACACCAACTTCTGCATCCTTTGCTGCTGAGGCATTGTCGGAGGGTACTGGTCTTACAGACTGCAGGATGGGAGATTGAGCTGGTAACGTACTCGGCTTCAAGCTGGCTGGGGCGGTAAAGGGAGATGGCAGCAGAGGTGGTGGAGAAATAGGAGGGGGAGGCGGGAATGGCAGCTTCAAGGCAGCTGGGGGGGTTGCAGCACATGATGGAGCAGATGGAGCAGGCAATGCAGGACGTGAGGGGGCAGGCAATGCAGGACATGAGGGAGTAGGCAACAGTGGGTGAGAAGCAGATGGTGGCATGTAATTAGACCCATCTGAAGGGATAATCTGTGGCTGGGAGGATGAAACATTGCCTTGCTGAGCTTCTGGATTTTGAGGGTCCATCAATGGCAAAGTAGGAGTAACCACCATTTGTAATGCTGGTGTTGGAATTCTGGTCTTGAACACTGTCGTCGATTTTGATGCTAGAAGTTGAGAAAGGGTGGGAAGGCTGCTGGGTCTTCCATGTCGCTCGGCTGCTTTGGCTGCTTTGGTTGCTTTGATGAAGGTTCTTTTCTGAGCCTTTGGGGGTTTGGTGGATGTAACCGTTGATGAAGAGGAGGTGGAGGAATCGGAGGAATCATGGCACCCAACAACGTTTGCACCTTCAGCCGGATGCACGAAGGCATTTTCATAGTCGCTTAGCATCAAACCCAGAGCCTCCAGCCCCCCATCGTCAGGTAAAGCTAAGGCCTGACACTGGTCGGGGCCTGTATCATCGATGTCAGCAGGGGTTGATGGGTAATGAAATATTGAACCTATGGTAGCATTTTCTTAAGAACTTAGAAAATGTTGGTGCGACAAGCTTGTCGTATAACTTCGCCTCCTCTTTGACAAAGTTCTGGCCATGGTGAAGAGGCTCTGTGCATGCCAAGCTCGAAATGCGATAGCGTAGACACACTAAACACACCCACTCTCACACTCACACACACACAGAATCTCAGTAGTTTGGGGGATATGTGCAATACAAGCACACAATAACAATAGACTTAAAAGATGTCTTGCGCTCTTCAAGATATAATAGCGCGCTAGCTCAAAAGAATTCTCTAAGTCCAAATGCTTTTAGGACAGGAGGTGAGCGATATGTATCGCTCGGCCTCGAGGCGAAAGTAATATTTCACAAGCCCACAAACGTCCCACAAGAACGTACAACCCTCAATTGACATTGCGCGCAACACACAGGTGGCCACAACCTGTCAAACAAACTACACACGACTTAAAGCCTTGCACTCTAAGCAGAAAACACTTCAGAAACATTTCGTAGATCCACAGGGTTCAAACCTATGCGATCCAGAGACACAGAAACACAGAAACACGTCCACAAGCCACAGGGTTTGAGCCTATGCTACTTGGGAATAAACCAAAACCCTCAAAGAGTATTGACAAGCCAAAGGGTTCGAACCTCTGCCACTTGCAACAACTCAGAATTCACAAACACGTTCTGCAAACACAAATGCACATTCAAGTTATCACAATACAATATTTCTCTGAGTTGAGCGCAATCAATTACTGTCCAGAATCAAGCTAGGCATTGCGCACGAGCAAGGCATGCCTCATGACCTCTCAAGCATCTTAAAATAATTCTAGATTCAATAATATTCTCTTGCTCAAAGCTACAAACACAATTCCTTTGGTTGCACACTGGGCTCTCTGCTTCGTGTCACAACTGCGGGGGTTCGAAAGCTTCCTACCTACTTCTAATTACCGCGCTTTTATCTACAGCTAATTATATAAATAGAAATATCGAAAATAGATATGCTCCACCCTGGAGCCATTTCCTCTCTGTGACGCATCAACTGCATGGTCACTAATTAATATCCTGAGTCAGTCATCTGAGTTAGTGCTCGATAACATGCTGCTCTTTCTTCTTGGCAAGGTCTAGAGTTGCCACATCATGCGGAATATTTCTCCTAATTGGCTCCTTGTTTTTAATTCCTCTGTCGCGCACATCGCTAGCGAGTTGGTATTTATATTTGGTTGCTGCACAACCTTTTCTTAGTTCAATATTTCATTCTGGGTACAGGGTTTCTCTCATGTCGGCCGAAGCCCTCTCAGGAGGCTCGGACTGGGTGGTCCTTGGTTCTGAATGATGTCTCTTGGTGATTGCCAGATTGGCAGGGTTCGCGTGTCATAGATCAATGTTGCGCGAAGCTCTGTAAATATATTATCTTTTCAGTGTATTTTATTTGAGCGAGATGCTGCTGAGGGATGCATAGGGTGTGAGTCAGGGCACTGAGACTCCACACTTAAATGACACCAGTGTGCCACTCTAAGTCTAAGCCATGTGCTCCACTCAGATTATTTTATTATATGCTGCTCCTGCCTCAACAGGTGTCACTCCATGCCAGGTATGCACTCTAATATTACTTAGTGGGTTGACACACGTTTGGATTCACAGGATTTGCAAAATTACATGTATGAACACGTAGCACGCATGTCAATGGGGACCCAGCATTGTTCCCGAACATATGCTGCAGCAAACATTTGAAAGACAAACAAGCAGATATGGACACAACATACCTGACGACATTGAGATGCCCACCGTCTCGAGGTTCAGGCCCTCCCCATAGCAACACCAACTTTCCCCTCGTACACTCCACCACAATATCGATGATTGGCTGTATGAATTCAGGAAGGCGGTCTATGCATCTGGAGGGCATAGTCAAGAAGTGAGCACCGGAAACTAGTTAGAAAACTTACTTCTGAATGTCGAGGGGATCATCAGGTACCTTCCCATTCCCTCCAGCCCTCCATGCCTCCATAGCAGTTGCATGCTCCTGCTCACTCCTCTGCAGCCACTCATCCCGTTCCTCCTCTGAAAGGTCACAGTAGCGGTCGCTTCGCATCTTCTGACACCTCCCTGGCTTCTGCTTTTCTGTTAACTCACCCTGATTGACCATCGTCTCAAGTTCCTGTTCAATATCTTTGCCATGAATTTCACACCAAAGGTTGTACGGGGTTCGCCGGTGGGGTTTGGCAGTTGATTGGCCAGTGAAGCGGGTGAGAAAGTGGTTGTATGGATCATCGGCATCCTTGGCCATGGCGTTTGCTTCTTTGTGGTGGTATCGAAGCCAACATTTGATTTGCTGACAAATCAAACCTTAGCACTAGGGCAATTTAAAAATAGGCATGATGTACAAAGTTGCATGCCTTCACGGTATCCTGATAAGTTTTATAATCCTCCATAGCTGTTGTAAAATAGAGTGTAATGAAGGTGGTAAGCGCAGTGGTAAACTGAGAGACTCGACCGTTTGAGAGAGATTGTGTTAGGAAGTAGTTAAAGCAATGTGTATTGGGGGTTGAGATCCCTGGTATATATACTACAAGGTAAGTACTTCCAGAACATACTACTACCTACCAGTGTCCATGTCTGACTCATTGCTGAGTGAGCAGATGAACGAACGACTCAAGGAGAAGAGATGCGAAGATTCTCGCGTGGCTTCAACTATAGTCCGATTGCCGGATTGCTGGATGCAGCTGGCGCATCTTCAACACTCCCCCTCAAGACGGCAATAGGCCCAGTTCACAAACGAACTTCTCGTGCTTAGGCCTCGGCAACACCTTCATAAAAATATCAGCAACCATTTCGTCGGTTGGGCAATACAACAACTTGATCACTTGGGACTCGATTTTTTTGTGCACAAAATGATTTTGGACATCGAAATGTTTGGATCTCACGTGATATTGTGGGTCTCTCACGATAGCGATGGCAGATTGATTATCCTCGAATATCAGGGTAGGTTCTTCCTGGATAAATCCTAATTCCGCTAAGAAGTTGCGGTTCCAGATGGCTTGGCATGTTGCATGTGCTAGCATGGTGTATTCTGCTTCTGTGGATGACAAAGCCACAGTCGACTGCTTCTTGGACAACCAAGCAAACGCTGCACCACCTAGGAGGTATGCATAGCCAGAAGTGGATCGCTGGTCATCGGGATTGGACGCGTAGTCTGCATCTGTGTAGCCAGCACTGAGAACTTCGTGTTCTTCATTTGCTCGGAAGGTGAGTTTTAAGTTCTTTGTTCTGGATAGATACCTAAACACTCGCTTCACAGCTGCCCAGTGTTCAGGACCTGGGTTGTTTGAGAACTGACTCAACAACTGCACAGCGTATGCGATGTCAGGGTGTGTACAAATTGCGGCGTACATCAATGAACCGATTGCAGATTGGTAGCCACTGCGGACATTGGGGTCAGCTCCTTCGTCGATACATCGCTTGCGTAGGATAACGTTTGGGTCGAGTGGAGTTGTGACGGGTGATGCATTGTGGAGACCAAAACGTGTAAGTATTCCATCGATGTATTGCAGCTGGGATAATGAGATCGGGCCATTATCACGGTCCCTCTCTATTTCAATCCCAATGATCTTCTTTGGCTTTCCCATGTCCTTGATGTCGAACAGCCCTGCTAACTCCCTTTTTATTCTGTCTAGATCCTCAGGTGTTTCAGCAAAGATTAACAAGTCATCGACCCATACAGTCAGGAACACTGTCCTGCTGTCTCAGATGCGTTTATAGATGCAGTGGTCGACTTCGAGCTTTGAGAATCCAATGGAGGTGAGTTTCCTATCGAATTCACGGTTCCACTCGCGTCCTGACTGTTTTAGTCCATACAGAGTCTTGTACAATCTGCAGACATGTCCAGATCCATCATCGTAGCCTGGAGGCTGGCGCATGTATATTTCTTCCTTGAGTTCTCCATTGAGGTAAGCCCCTTTGATGTCCATCTGACCAATTTCGAGGTTGTTGATGGCAGCTATGCCTAGCACGGCACGAACAGATTCAAGACAGACAACTGGTGCAAATGTTTTGGTGAAATCGACTCCGGGGATCTGCGAGTAGCCTTGCACTACAAGACAGGCTTTATAGCGTGACACGTTCCCATGCTCATCATATTTCTTTGCATAGGTCCATCTGCAGCCTACAGTCTCGCGTCCCTCCGGTAGATCCTCAAGCTTGTAAGTTTCCATCTCTCCAATCATTGACATTTCCTCATCCATAGCCTTTTTCCATTCAGGCCATTCGGCTGATGCTTGTGCCTCTGCAAGGCTTCATGGGAAGTCATCGCGATTAATGTGTTCGCCATCACCAGTGAGATAACTTTGGATCACGGCAACGTTGGCTGATTCTGGAGGGTGCTCGGATGGGACTGATGGAGTTTGTGGTGGTGCCGCCTTTCGAGCGTTGGGGTTATTGAGCTTATGGTAGTCATGATTACCAGTGATACGTGAGGTGCGTCGTAGTGTTTCTGGTGCTGGATCAGGAGTCTTTTCAGTTTCAAGCTGTAGTGGTGTGGTTTGCTGACTTTCTTCTTCAGCTCCCTTTGGCAATGGCGGATTGTCCGTCTTCACTGCCTCCCCCTCAAGCCGCACATTGTCTGTGCTCTGTTCTATGGCCTTGGGCTTGGCAAACTCGTAATTCCGGGATTCGTGGATCTTTCGCAATTCAGGATCATAGTATTTGATGACAATTGGGTCCTCGGTGAATCCCATGAAGGTATATTTCCTTGCCTTGCTCGAGTTTCCGCTGAGTTTTGACAGGCTCTGTCCTTCCCTTTTGATCCAGACATCACATCCAAACTCCCGGAGGTGGGAAACATCAGGTTTCTTTCCCATCCATGCTTCCTCCGGTGTTTTACCATCAAGGGCCCTTGTTGGTGTGCGATTTCTGTTATATGCTGCGTACTCTATGGCTGTTTCCCACAGGAATGAAGGTACGCCTTTGGCAATCATCATAGCACATGCAAGCTCAACGAGTGTGCGATTAAAGCATTCAGCTATGCCATTAGATGAGTGTGCGTATGGTGCTGGTGTGAGTAGTCAGATCCCTTTCTTCTTCAGCCATTGTTTGACCTCCCCACTAGTGAGTTCCTTCGCGTTGTTGACATGTAGCATCTTTGGCATGAACCCATGCTGTGTTTCGATGAAGGTGACATATTCTTTAATCTTCTGGAATGCTTCTGACTTCAGTTTCATGAATTCAGGTGTACATCGCCAGGTTGCATTGTCCGTGAGCGTGATGTTGTATTTAGACTTCTGCAGGGACTCAACTTGGGCTGGTCCCCAAATATCACCATGTGTGGTTTCCCCTGGTTTCTTGCTTTGATGCTTTGCTTCTTGTGGGAACGGACGAAGGGCCATCTTGGCTTGAATACAAGCTTTGCATTGACTGAGGGGAGGTGAGTCATCATCAACTGTGAATCCTTCCACCAATCCCTCTCTCTTCAATCGCTCTAACCCTGACTTTCCCAGATGTCCCATGCGTTTGTGCCAAGCATCCCATGTGTTCTCGGTTTTGACATTGGCAATGTTTGACTGCTCATGTACAGCTTTGCGTGCTCGGGCATCCATCAAATACAAACGGCATGTCTTCTTTCCTTCTGCCAGGATCTTCCCGTCCTTGCAGAGGAACTGGACTCTGCCATCCTTGAACGAAGCTTCCATACCAGCATCATCAAGCCTGCTGATGGAAATGAGATTGTTTACGGTGTTCGGTGCATAGAGTGTGTCTTTAAGTTGGTGAGTAATGGTTTTCCCATTTACTTTGCAGTCTAACAGGACTGTCCCTCGGCCTAGTGCTCGAACAGATGCATTTCCGATGCCTGCAATGGATGTGGCCTCAAGTGGTTTGAAGTCTATGAAGGTTTCTCGGCAATTGGAGATATGCGAGGTTGTTCTGGAGTCAGATAGCCAACTGTAAGTGGAAAAATGCGAGTCAAATTGGGGTTTAGACTCCACATGGTAAGCCGCTTCGATGACATTGTCCTTCACGTTTCCTGAATCCTTTGCCTGATTAGATCTTTCCCTCTTCTTTTCCTGCTTCCTGCCTGGGCCTTTCCCTTCTTGACCGCCACCCTTGGACCAACACTGTGCTGACGTGTGGCCTCGCTTGTGGCAGTTCCAACACTCAACATCATCAGAGACCTTCCCTGATGTGGAGTTCCCTCGACTGTTTCCACTGCCAGTCTTTCTGTTACTGCGCCCGTACATGGCAGCTTCACTCCCTCCGGATTTCTCAATCCGTCGACGGTTCTCTTCAAGAATGATGGTGATGAACTCATGTGACATGACTGTTGGGTTGTTCCCAGTGGATCCTAGGTACGCCGATGTAAACTGGTCCCAGGATTCTGGTAGTGACGATACGAGCAGCATCAGGAAGTCTTCATCGGTGACAGTACTCCCCAACATGCCAAGCTCTTCCTGGATCTGGCACATTTCTGTGGTGTGCTCTACGATGTCTGTTGACTCATCGGCAATGGTGTGGTAAAGTCGGCGGTGGTGCGCTAGTATTCCTAATTTTCCTCTAGCTTCCTTTACTAGTTTAAGCTGCATCCACATCTCCGCCGATGTCTTTGATCCTGCGATGTGTATCATCTGCGAGTCGCTAAACGTGAGCTTGATTTGGGTCTGCGCTCGTCCATCTCCTTCTTCCCACTTTGTGATCTTCTCCAATTCTTCGGCTGTCGGTGCTTTGGCATCTGCTGGAGTTGGTTTCTTTGATGTCCCATCAGCGTACTTCAACAGGGCTCATTCTCACAGGATTGCAGTAATGCGATGCTTCCACGGAGCCCAGTTATGCTCCTGGAGTAGCTCGATGCGGAATAATGATGAGGGTGTGGTGTCAGACATGATGTATAGGGATGGTTTGTAATTTGGCGAGGTAATTGATTATGGTGAGTCTTCTGTAGTTTAGTTAGGACCAGGGCCCATAACCTGTTGTAAAATAGAGTGTAATGAAGGTGGTAAGCGCAGTGGTAAACTGAGAGACTTGACCGTTTGAGAGAGATTGTGTTAGGAAGTAGTTAAAGCAATGTGTATTGGGGGTTGAGATCCCTGGTATATATACTACAAGGTAAGTACTTCCAGAACATACTACTACCTACCAGTGTCCATGTCTGACTCATTGCTGAGTGAGCAGACGAACGAACGACTCAAGGAGAAGAGACGTGAAGATTCTCGCGTGGCTTCAACTATAGTCCGATTGCTGGATTGCCGGATGCGGCTGGCGCATCTTCGACAATAGCCTTCAAGAACTGTTGTGGGCTTAGTTTTGCTGCATCGGGAAAAGGCATTTCGGGGTCTGTGATGTCATCATTCACCAATGCTAGGGCTTCAGCAGTGGGTTCTTCATTGTGCGGCAGAAGGGGATGGTATCTTTTGTGGTATCATCAGCAGACACTGATGCAATAGGCTCGGGTGCAGTCCTCTTTTACCGCCACTCCATATCCAGGGAGCTCACTCATCAAAAAGTCGAACCGGGTACCTTGGAACATGCCAGGATTGCCCATACTAGCGAGAAGGTCAGCCGTCGCATTTTAAATCATCAGCGATCCTCAGACTTACTTTTTTTATCTAGCAAATGTGTTTTCAGTGTGTCAACAGCAGTAAGGCAAGGAATTTTTTTCCAGGCTGTCTACTGACACTTCCTTTTTGAAGCATCCGTTGACAGGTCTATACTGACAATATTTTGCTGTGCATTTCACTCAATATGGAGGTGATGTAATTTTTCTTGTTCTTTGATGGGTTTCTGGAGCCTAGGTGTCAATTGGCAAGTGTTACTTGACTGGTCACCTTGCTTACTGACAACACCCATCGAAATAGAAAATATGGAAAGCCCGGTCGACCATTCACACACATTTTCTGGCCTGGATCCCTCTCTTACTGAGGCGATACATCGAAATGGAATGTCTGGTAGACAAGTAGCAGGTGTGTTTTTATCTGGTTACCTTGCTCATTACCACCACACATCGAAATAGAAAGATGTTGAATGCCCCATCATCACTAGAAGCTCCTAAACAGGATATCTTGTTGGTCCGTGAATGTTTGAAAAGACCCTGAACCTGCAGGTCTACCACCAGGGCATCTATGGCCTCTGCCTCTCGCACCATGCCCTCCCAATCCAGTGTCACACCCTCTGGTACACGCCCTCTCCCCTTTTCCCGTTCTCATGCTAACAACGCTTCATTGCTCCCCTCTCCAGATTTTTCAGCTTTGATGGCTGCTCTTGCCAACCTCAACCTGTCAGCAGGTGGTGGTACGTGTGGTATTCCTTTGTAATTGATACTTGACTGAGGAAATGTTAGCTACTTTGTCGACCATGACCATGACAACAACTTCTAACACACTCCATCTTCCAGCCTCGAATACTATTAGGGGTACCTCGACCCTTCCAGTGGTGGCACCTCCTCCAGTAACTGCAGCCAGCACCGTGACCGTCGGGACCCCTAGCACGACCAGCAGCATTACCATTACCACCCCCACCCCATCGACTGTGGGTTCTACACCTGCAGCGATGACAATGATGACAACCCCTTCCCATGCTAAATGCCTGGTGTATTGTATCCCAAGGCCTGAAGACCTTCCTCGTCCCCAAAATGTTTGGCCCCCTCAGAATAATTTCTATGTCATTACTTCGGGCCAGGAAGTCAGCCTGTTTTTTACCTGGTATGTTCATTTTTCCCTTCCTAGCATCTTTAGCTCACCGGAGCATCAGGAATGAAATGGCGGAGTGGGTTATCGGCATTCCTGAAAACAAGTATGAGTGGCAAGCAAACTATTATGACGCTGT